>NW_017534852.1:388777-424464 GCF_001853355.1 Bactrocera latifrons
CGTTCAGTTTGTTGGCCATTTGAATTTTATATGGGAATAAGTCCAAATCTTTGTGCACAATTGACTGTAATGACTGTCACCCATTTGAGCAGATAAGCTTCTTGTCGAAGCACGTGTATGGCAGTAGCTACAGCAGCGATTGTTTCCTCCGTTCGAACTGAAGGGATTCGATGGTAAGGTCTATTGTTGACTGTCCCATRCTCGGCAAAATTGTTTACAAGTCTCATTATGGTCCATCTGCTCGGAGGATTGCCGCCAAACGTGCGCCACGTCTTTGAACCGAAACTACGGACTCCAGTGCGTGATATTGGCGTACAATACAAATCCTTGTTTTAGTGTCCCAGTTATCCATTTTTGTTAAAYGTAAAAGTCAGTCTGCAAAATAAAAAAAAATTAACTAGATTCATTAAATAGAAAAAAATTATTTAATTTTTGTTTGGTAGCGGCTTTCATCAGCCACCCTGTATATTGCCACCAAAGATTCGTTTAGAAATAAATTGAAGTTTACATAGCAACATAAGATCTATTGTGTTCCCCCTATTTCATATTTAGTTACTTACAAAGTTTCAGAATTCAGAATAGTGAAATCTCTGATTAAATTGCTCAGCTGGGATCATTGAAGCGTATATTCGTCACTTTTATTCCAATCGACTTTTAATTTTGACACAATCTTTTTGAAATATTGTGCATTTATACAAATATAAATGTTTGAGAAACAAAATGTTGCAGTTTTTAAGCAGCTTATTCCTGATTTTCTCCAAGTAGTTATGAAGAAGTATATGATTTTAATAAGAAGTCCATACTTTAAGAGTCTATAAATTCAAAAATTCCTGTATAAATACATATGTATGTACTTGGTTTAATGACCGCTACACTCACAATCCTCTCAGCTGTTCATAAATATCTGAAGTTCAGCTACCCAAGCGTTTCGTGTTGTCTTAATCAATTTATACCGCATAATTCTAATTTTTAAGCCTTACTACTATATGGCTACTAAAAGCTTAGTCAGGAAGCATTCCCTTGTTTAACAAACAATGAATGTTAATATATTTAATATTAATAAAATCGTCCACCATTGGACTTAAACATTTGCTGTATTTGCTTAATCGTGTTGATCGAAAATTCATTCATAAAATTGTTTGCTAAATAAGTTGTTTGTAAGTACATATCGTCACCTAAACGGCAACATAACGTCACATCACTTTTCAACACTCATATTGAAACAAAATTTTTGTTTTGGTTATAAAACGGTTATATATTGGTTATTTATTGGTTATATATTGGTTATGTATTAGTTATATATTGCTTATCTGACAGCGGAAGCTGAAAATTTCATGCTACCTATAGTTAAAGTGATGTACTGAATCGTTAGTAATGAAAAACTCAATTTTGATTTCTTTGATGATGCCTTGTTTTGTATTTTAGGCGACCTTATGTACATACATACATGCGCTACAAATTAGCATACCATTTTTTATTGTTATAGTTCCATGAATTTGTCCACATTGTTCAAAATAACTCGTCTAGCAGGCAACCTATGTGTGTCCGACTGTATGCGTACTTAGCTATATGCCGGCAGCCTGTTGAATTGATAAATTTCTAGAATAATTGTGAATAATTTACCGAAAGTGATTGCCCATAAAGAGGTATTAATTTTAAATAAAAGAAAAAAATAAAATAAAATAAAACCACAATAAAATACACCGGAAGTCGATAGAGGCACAATGTGTGTTATATTGAATGGAGATGGAATGACGGCATATATGCAGTGCGTATGCATTTAATGATAAAAACTACAGTTAAGAACACAAAGCAAAGTGCGCGTAGAAACAACGCCTGCAACAGAAAAGATAAAAACACAAAGAGTGTGCGGCAAGTGCCAAATGCAATGCGTTGAATGTGATAAAACTGAATTCAGAAGAAGAAAAGAACATTAACTTCGGCTGCACCGTGTCAAATTTAGTGAAGATTTTTATATAAATAAAAGATTTTTCCTCACAAGAACTTGATTAGTTGTCCGATCTAAATTTTGTTTAGAGAATATAGCGTTGTCTTTTATAACAAACTGTGTCAAAATTTTTGGAGATATCTTTTTAAATAAAAAGGTTTTCATTACAATCACTTGAGTTTGATCGATCACTTTGTATGGCAGTATAAGCTATAGTGATCCAATTTGACATTTTTTTTTGTTTTTTCAAGTATTGTTGCATTGTCTTTGGCAGTAGTCCACGGTAAATTTTGTGAAGATATCGTGTTAAAGAAAAAAGTTTTCCACACAGGCGTTTCAGTTTGAGCGGTTGCTTTCTATGGCGGCTATCAGCCATAGCGATCGGATATCGAGGATTCCGATATATGACGAACTTCTTAGTGAGAGAAGGACGTGTGCAAAAACTCGGATGGATATCTCAAATAAAAGCTCGAGTAAGAAATACAGGGGTAAATCAACGTAGTGAGTCACGGTGATTTTTTTATATATGTTCCTATAGACTTATACTACTAGTAAATCTGGCCACGCGTTGCTATGATTTACATTTTATACCATTATTCATATAATAAACTATTCAAAATAGTGAAAATTTTATATACGAATACAGGCGAAAATGTTTTTGTCGGCATAAGAATCCAAGGGATTGTACTGGAGTTTTAATTTTGAATATGTTCATAGAAATAAATAAACATAATGAATTTAACGATGTTTTCAATGTCTGGTTACCAGCCTTTCAGTCCAGTTAATAGAGTTGTCTGCTTAATAGATTGTACTTAATAAACATTAACTAATTATAAGCCAATGTGCTTAATTAATAAAGATATCCGCTTAATAGAGCATCCATTTAATTGAGCTTTCACTATATTTATTAGTTATGAATTGTATTTACTATCCTATCTTCTAAGTCGGACATAGTGCGCTAAATTTTACTAAAATCGGTTCAGTAGTTTAGGAGTTCATCGCGGACAAACAACGGGACACGTAATTTTTATATATAAAGATATAGCAAATATAAATTTGATTATTGAGCCGATGTGGAAAACGTCAACCAAAGGATTATAATTCATTACTAATTGTTGCCTAGGGATGTGAGGTTTGGACCAGTGGTCTGAAACCAATTGCATTCATGCATGGTTTAAAGTCAGCAAGCAACACACGTTTACGGCATTCACTATAGTTTTGTGTACAGATATCTTACACATCAGCTTCACAGTCATTTTATTCAGGTTTATCCGATATTTATGGTAAAATTTGAATATAAGTCTGTATGTTGGAATATTTATTGCATTGTAATTTGTATACGGATTAATACGATATAAATATAATAGTAATGCAAATACTTAAAATAGTATATTTTCGTAAAACTTTATTCTTATTTTTTATAACACTTTCTTCGTTAATTATCTCCAGCACGTTTCCTTTGGTCGTATCATCATTTCCGAAAATCCTAAAGGCGCGCTGTCTCTTATACACATCTAGATGTGTATAAGAGACAGATCAGTATCCTCGTCACAATACACATCCACACTGGGGAGTTTAAGCTGCGGTATCTGAATTTTATAAACACCACTCTTATTGCTTGCAGCTGTTGCTTCCATACAACTTAACGGTCTGTTTACTGGCGCCCTGAAATAAAGTTAACAACAATGAGTACTGCATTCTAGACTAGAAGATAAGAACTAGATATAACTAGCTAATAATTTTTACTGTTCCGTAGTAGAAGGATTTTCTTTTTCCGAAGTTTTTGCGCTGTTTAAGGGCTGCTTTTCGGCTTCCGAATTTTTAACGTCGTTGCTAACTTCACTACTTCGATCTTCAACGTCATTACCTTCAACCACACCAACTCTCAAACCAGAAGCGCAAATGCAACTGCATTCTGAATTATCCTGAGTGTGGCAAAATCTGATCTGGAAAAGTAAAATACAATACAGCAAAATAACAAAAGTTAAGCGAAACATTTTTCCGCGAGTGTTGTGCGAACTCTTCTGCACGGAATTAAGACTGCCACTTGCCGAAAAATGAACTCAATCAAGTTAATTAATATACATACATGTGGTTTCCTTAAGATTTAAATAACTGAATCTTGATATCTATAATACCTAAAGGCAAATGCAGCTGTTTGTAAAATAAATGGAATTTATAATTTGTGTATTGTTGCAATACGAATTTTATAATTATTTACTGACTCACTCACAAATGGTTAAAATTTACCTAAAACTAATCGAAGCAAGAGAAGAGACGTTAACTGTGGTGGCACCGTAGTAGAACTTGTATTGTAGTGATCAGTTGGTATGGCAGTTATGTGCTATAGTTGTCCGATATCGGCAATGCCGACAAATGAGCAGCTTCTTGGAGGTAAAAGGGTGCATGGAAAAGTTTAGAACCATATCATAGAAAGAGACGGAAGAGAGGAGGAACATCCCGTCCACCGGTGTTATTCGTGGGCTGTATGGCATGTAACGTAATCTTTCTGGAACCTGGAAAGGTTGTGCAGATCAGCAATTTAAACACGAAAAAGTCGTTAATCATGGCTCCATAAAGTTTATTGTTACTTGAAGCATTATGGGCGGCTACACTTTTTATAGAGATATAAACCAATGATTTTCTTTGCACACAGATCACTTCAAATATTGCAAGACGCTGTTCCGAAGTAGGTATGTTCATGGAATTACATTTAACTTATAATCCAATTTCGACTAGAGTTACAACAAACACCCATTTAATAGATCACAAGATCCTCACAAATCGAAAAAGTGTTTTGTGTCCATCACATCTTTAGATGAGATCGCTAATATAAGTTTATGATCAGTTTTCTGATTAGCAAAGGCTGGGTAATGGAGATGAAAGTGCCTGGATGAATCCATACCACCCTCTTCCATAGAAATTTTACAGCATGTACGTTAAGATTTTTAGCCTTACCACATGAAAGCCTATTAGTTAATGTCTCTTAAGAATCCTGCGATTGCGACAAAATGAACTTTGCTAGGAATAAGTAGTTCAAAAAAATTTCCAATTCTCCACTCTTGATTAAAAGGATCTTAAAGTCGCACATGAGTCGGTCGTCTATCGGCTTCATGTTATTTCCAGGGAGCACAGATAATCTTGGACTAACTTTGAGCGAGTTAGCGAGTTCAACGCTCGTATTGCCGCTCTGATGTCGGAGTGAATGCTCACCTTCTCGAAAGAGGCTGCAGTTTGTGCAGTACATCTATCACCACCTTAAGCACCCACTGCGCCTATAAAATACTACAGCGGTTCGGTAGACTAAGAGTAAGATTACATTTACATAAAACTTTCCTTACTAGCTTCGATCCATTCGTGAAAAATCTCTGGGGGGCTCTTCTTCAGCGACTCCGCCCTATTCACACTTCCCTCGTCGGTATGTGAGTCTTGTTCCTCGAGCTCTTAAGTAAATCGTATCGTTTACCACCAAGATCTAAAGCAGCGCGGAAAGCATCTCTCCCTGCAGGATGCTCCTGTTAACCTTTCGGGATGTCTTTGCACTACCTCTCTGTGGAGCTGCTTGTGGTTCGATCCCACCTCTAACTATTCTAGGTTAGGCTTTAATCATCTCCTTCAACGCACGTTGTTGATGATTTCATCGATATTGGGAAAGGTGCCCTAGAAGCTAAACTCGTCAAAGTTTCTGACACAAATTTATACAGCATAACCATTATAATATTTTCCTCATAAGAGTTTTCTACGCTTTTGGTCTTTGTGGTCCGATCTGAACAATGACTTAGTCGTTTGTTGCGATGCCTTGGGTAATAAGCCATGCCTAATTTCATGAAGTTACCCTTTCAAATAAAAAAATTTTCTATGCAAAGATATGACAACGGTACCGTCAAACGAGTGGCTTCTTGATGAGAGAAGATTGTGTGCCAAATTTTATTTGCCGTTTAATAGATAAATTATAATAGAAAGGTATATATCGAAAAGCTAAGTTAAGCATTTGAATACAAGTATATTGGAATATTAATTGCTTTGCGATTTGTATTATTTGTAAATAGTTAAAATAGTAAAACTTCTTAAACAACTCGATTTAAACTTTGTTTCATTAATTGTCTCCAGCAAGATTGTTTTGGTCGCATCATCATTTCCGAAAATCCTAAAGGCACCTCATTTTCAATGGAATTCCAGTTTATACCGTATTTTTTGGTTGCAAGATAAAGTCCATTCAGGTTACTGAAATATAAAAGATAAAGCACCACCATCACTGATACGTGTAATTTCTTTACCTAAAATAGCATTTGTGAAACCACCAACCACTTCTAAAATAATATGCACAATGCCATCTTCCATGATTATCATTATCACGATCAATCGCTGAAAATTTTATTCCCAGATGTCCTCTAATTAAGGAATCACCAGCAGTGCCGTTATAATCACCCAATTCCTTCAAAGCATAGCTTTCTGACTCGGAACCAATACGAAACTTTGTATATTTAGCATAGTATTCTTCGCCATTCTTTTTTCTTAATTTAATATACATCTCGTGTTCGCAGCTACTAGTAAGCACGTGCAACTTTTCCAAACCGAACCAGAAGCTTTTGCTAACATCGCCAAATCCATTTTGGTAGTTCTTCCAATCTCTATAAAAATTCTCCTCATAGGTTACACGCCGTTGAAAAACCAACCATCCGCCGCCGTCAGTGTCATCATCACAATACACATCCACACTGGGGAGTTTAAGCTGCGGTATCTGAATTTTATAAACACCACTCTTATTGCTTGCAGCTGTTGCTTCCATACAACTTAACGGTCTGTTTACTGGTCGCCTGAAATAAACAGTTAATAACAATGTGTAATACATTCTAGACTAGAGGCCATTAATCTAATAATTTTTACTGTTCCGTGGTTGATGGATTTTCGTCTACGAGATTATCTTCAAAAACGCCGACTTGCACAGCAGAATCGCAAACGCAAGCGCACGGTTTACTTGAATTTGAATTATCCTGAATGTAGCAAAATCTGATCTGGAAAAGTAAAATACAATACAGCAAAATTACAAAAGTTAAGCGAAACATTTTTCCGCGAGTGTTGTGCGAACTCTTCAGCACGGAATTAAGACTGCCACTTACCGACAAATGAACTCAATGAAGTTAATTAATATACATGTGTTTTAGTTATGATTTAAATAACTGAATTTCAATATCTATAGTACCTAAAGGCAATTGCAGCTGTTTGTAAAATAAATGGAATTTATAATTTGTGTATTGCTGCAATACGAATTTTATAATTATTTCCTGACTCACTCACGAATGGTTCAAATTTACCTAAAACTAATTGAAACAAGAAAAAAAAAACTCCAACACCAGTAATTTGTAACACCTAGAAGGAAACGACAGATATTCTTTAAAATATAAGTAAGTGATGATCAGCATGAAAAGCAGACTCGATTGGACGATGTCCATATGTCGTATGTACGTGTATCCAGTTTATGAGATATCGATTTAAAATGTTTCACTATTCACTTCTCTCTTTCCCTTCTGTCGCAACCGCCAATATCGCACCACTATAGAAGTGATAATGAGATGCCCAACTCTGCCGCTCACCTGTCTAAGTTTGACAGTTTACTGGTACTGCTGGTTTTGGCGCTTCGCAATTGGAATGCCTGAAACTGCCTGATTAAAATTCTATCAGAAATATAATTGACGGAGGGATTTGTTGCAGCCGTTTAAGATCGCTAACAAAAAATGTTAAACAATGAAAAAAAAAAATAATAATAATAATAATAAAAACAACAAATGTAAATGTATTTGATGAAATGTTTTGTAATGTGACGCATAGTAGTATTAGTTTTTAATGAAAAATTTGTTTAAAGTATTTATTTGAGAGTTAACAGACTTAATTCACTTTATTGAGTATTGAAAGTTCAAAAGTCAGTGGTTTTAATATATTATAAAATCATAAAAAAAGGTATTTAAATAGTTTCGCCATATATTAAAAGCCCAATATATAATAGTTTTTAAGCGTAAAATTGATATAGTTGTGATGGGATCACTATAACCTAAAACTGCCATGTAAATTGTGCGATTCTAATCAAGTTCTTGTGTGGAAACCTTTTTTATTTGACAAGATATCTTGACGAAATGCTGCATGGATCATTAACCGATACAATCTCTCTCAAATCTCAGAACAAATTAGTAATCTATTTAACCGCTGTATTGCCACAAGAGTTCGAAGACGTTAATGCGATTTACATTAGCTTAGCTTTCTTCTGTTAGCCAGTACTTACTAAATTAACATTATTAAATGGTTAATGGTGCATCGTCTCTTGCCTTCTATTTTCTCAAGAGTGCAGAGCACACTCGTAGCGGGTAGAGAAGTGGAGAAGAGAAAATGGATACTGATTATTTCACTTGAATGTGATATTTTTATGACTGTCACTGTGCCAGCAGCTACTTCTACAATAAGAATTTGTCTCGCTGCTTAAGTTAGTTCAGTCACAATGGAGTATAATTATTAAACACTGATTGATTAAGCGCAGTAAGGAGCGCTCTCTGTCAATCGGTAACTAATTGTAGCGAAAATTCGTAATTTTATCATTTGAAAAATTCTTTTAATTTATTTTGTACGTGTATTTTGAGTAAATCAAACAATACTTGAACAGCAATTTGAGCTTATGTATATATAGAGTGATCCACTTCGAGGTTCCTTACTCTACTATACTAAAGAAAAATAGTGTGGTATGATTATTATCATTCAAAAGAACATTCTTTGTGATTTTTTGTTTTGAAGATTATCTGCTTCAAATTTTGGCCGCGGCTGTGTCTCGATGGTCCACCCTTTGAGTCCAATTTTCGACCATTTCGACTGGTGACTGGCAAATGAAACGCGTGATATTTTCCTATAAGGTCTGAATGGAAGCGGGATTTAGAGTTTACATATTCCCACAGGAAAAGTGATGTATGACATCACACGATCTTTGTGGTCAAACAACCGGCCTAAATCGTGATATATTTTTCATCGTTGTCAAAATTTGACTCGAAAACATCTGATCTACTTGAAATTTTTCAAGAACCCATAGAACGCACCGATGTTGCTTGGAAAGGTCGAGCGGCTTCAGTTCTTGTACGCATAGAATTTAACAACTCTACTTAACAGCGCCGAATCGACTCTCCACGATCTTCGTGTACATTCTCAGCTACGGTTGCTATATTTTCCTCACTGCGTGCTGGACACCCTCTATTCGGTCGAATATTATCCAATAATGAATGCTGGCTCTCAAGATGGTGCTGTCAATAGTATTATATTGACCATAAATTGAGGGAATCGCATAAAGCACATTCTTTACAGAACTTGAATTTTCGTTATAAAGTTGAAGGATTTGTAAACGTTGTTCAAACATAAGTCTTTCCATGTTAAAATGCCAAGCAATACAGAACAAAAATAACATGTCATCACGACACGACTCAGGCGTGATCTGCCAAAGGAAGGCTATTGAAAAAGTACCTCTCAAGGGATCACCCGTTATATCTACAATACATTCATTTGTAATATTTGAGTCATTTAATTTTATGTATCGATATATACATACATATGTACATATAGTATATACAAATTGATAGTAAATGCATATCTAAATGCTGCAGCGCAACTTGACATTCTTCCCCATTCATTTCCGTTTTGATTTCAATAATCATTCATTGTTTGTATGCATGTAAATGTGTGTAAACTTAACTGTAAATATATACAATGACATTTGGTGTACTAATCACGAGTAAAATTGTCAACAATTAAAATTGTCCACACATTTCAACGCAGCGGTAAGCCGACAAGTCGGCAAGCCAGCAACTCGCCAGCACGCCAAGCGTTTTCAACGCTTTCAATTGCATCAGCGAAGCCGTTTGCAGAGCAAAATTAATGCAGACACGATGCAGATAAATAAGTAAATAAGCAATCGCTCTCTAATATACATATGTACATATATGTATATAAATATATTCATTCAGATATTCATACTTACATGTATGTACATAGGTATGTAAGTAATTACATAGCTGTTTTGCTTCCGGTCATTGCAACGCTGGCAATGTCATGCAACGCGCTGTCTGACTGACACACGAACTGGGGAAATATTATTATTTTTGCCATTTGATTAAGTCAACACCACACAGTCTGCACACCACCCATTTATTTAATAATTTGCTCAACTTCAATTTTCTTTTCTGTTTTGTTTTTTGTTTTTTTTTTTTTTTTGCCAACTACTATTTTGTTGTTTATTGAATTTGATTATAATTTCCGTTTAATGAATTGCACACAACTAATTTGCTGCAAATGTTTGAATTGACAATTAAAACGAGAAAAAAGCGTGGTTAGCTTGTATTGAAGCTGGATCATTTTCACATGCATATATGATGAGATCTAGAAAATTTCTTCAGATATTGTAAAATTTTTTTTGGACCATAATCTATGTCAAATGTGATGAACGAATATTTTGTCATATTTTAGAATTCAATGCTGAATACTAAATATTGCGTAGTCGAAAAAGCCTTTTCATAATGATACAAATATTATTTGAAAGACAGCTGGCAACTTTGTTTAAGAAGAAGGGGGAAACTGTGTTCCAAAACTTTTGCAGCTTAACAATATTTCAAATACTTTCTGTATAGTATAAACATTTTGAAATTTACCCTAAAATATATACAGTACTTGTAACTTGTTTTAAGTTAAAAAAAAAGGCGGCAACCCTTGTGGAAATATATTCTTCTCAAAGCTTTGTGAAGCAAATATATACCACTAATATACTTATTTAAATAATGAGAAACATTTTATTGAAGATGCAGGTGGTAGTATTTTCTAAATAGATGGTAACTCTGTTCCAAAACTGTCGCAACTGACCGATTTTTCAAATATTATTACTATATTAAAATATTTTAATCTTTAATACATAGTATTGAAAAATTCAACTGCTTTTGCAGAAATGTGGCAACTCTCTTTAAAAATAATTTGCTCTAAATGTTATTATGTATATCTAATCTATACACTTATATACTGAAAAAACTGAAAAAGCATCTTAATTATGAGATAGGTGGAAACTCAGTTCAATTAGTATTTTAGTTTTCGAAATAAGTGGCAACTCTATTTCAAAATTGTTGCAGCTGAACAATTTTTGAAAAAAATATTTTCACCTTTAATGTGAAATATAGAGGGCATTGTTTCATTTAATTTCTTTAATTTCAAAAAGATGTCAACTGTGTTTAAAAAATATTTTTAAATAATATATAATATTAAAAATTAAATATTTGATTTGATTATTTTATTGTTACAAACATACACTATTGACTAAGAAATTCTTAAAATTTTGGAAACAGATAGATTAAAATCGGTTATTGGCACAGTTTTGAGAGAACTGCGTTTAAAGACCGCGCACTTAGCCTAGCTAACTTCGACTGCACTACTTCTTAAGGCTGTATCTCCGAAACTATTACTCGGATTAACTTAAAATGGGCAGTATTCTAGAGATATTGTAGAATTTAATAAAATCATATTAGTTTCGCTTCTTTGGAACCCTTAAACCCATGTAACCCTTTAAGGAAAAACTGTTTTGAAAACGATTCCCGTCACTCCCTTTAATAGCTTATAACAATAGTACGAATTTTAATTTAAAATTCATAAACGCATTTTTCAATAGTTTTAGCAAAAATTGATTACCAAATACAAATCGGTTTATTTACCACCTAAGCTTGTTTTTTGCACTAATTTTGCGCTCGTTATCCTTGTGTAATTTTTAGTGAGTTTTTAACCATTGCATGCATTTCTTTTCCCACGATTTTTATGTTTTCCTGTTTTTTTAGTGTTATTTTATTTTTATCAATTACATCTTTCTTTGTTATTTTTTAGACTTTTTGTGAATTTTTGTTAACGCCACGCTCCTAAATTAAACTTTTAACAAAAACTAACACATTAATCAGACACAGTTCGCAGACTTTTTATCACTGACGATTAAACTCAATTGCAAATAAAATACAAAGAAGAAGAAAAAACTACAAACAAGCAAGTCTGCAATCAATGATTGCATTTTTATATGTTTTCGGTTGGCGAGTTGCAATTAACAGAATAAAAATCCATTTCCTGTTTGGCGCTTTTGTTGCAAATAGTCGCGCTTATTTGTACATTTTTGAGATCAGACGAAAAAACCAACTTTATTCAGAGTTCCCTGCCGACAGCGCTTGCCGGCAGCACACTTACATATAAATATATACATGTATACTTGCTTTTATGAATAGGATTTGTAGTCCATATGCGTCTCCTTGGCGCTGCTTTTTAAGACCTCTAAACTTAATTTAGCACCAGCACAAAACTTGGAAGCATGATTTGAATATACAACTCTTTCGCATATTTTTTTTGTTTTTTTTTTTGGAAACTTGAGTACTTACATGCTGTTTGCTAGCATGTGAGTTATGTTTTACAACGCCTTACAATTGTTTAGATTTGCGTATATACTCGTACAATATAGGGTTGTATATGATTCACTTATAAGCCTACATATATGTATATATGTACATATGTATATCTATATCTATATGTCTATATACACATATACCTTAAGAGATATGCATATTTATTCGGTGATGTATCCGGCCAAATATTTCGTGGAATTGTATTTAACCAAACATAGCGGCGGCCTCGGTTCGTTAAACTTCCATTTCCTATTCTGTTGGCTTAACAATTGGCAACAACAATTGTTTTTAGTGTTAAGGGTTCCAAATTGCTTTCAGCTGATTTTCAGTATTGTTGGCATGTATGCCGTTTATGCCGTTTAGTAAGCGAGTGCCAAAACAATGCTCAACGCTTAAGAAATTTAATAACATCGACGATCTCTCAACTGCCAAGAGAGGAGTATACTTCATTTGGTTTGGTTGTTACTGTTTTGAGGGATTTTCGGGGAGATAGTTTGAAAATCCCAATATTTACATCTTAGCTCTCTAATTTTGTATCTCATTTAAAAAATGAAATATTTTATTGTTACAAGCATGCGTTATTAAAAAAATTCTGAAATTTTTGAAAAAATATTGAAAGTTTCGCTAAATTTTTTTTCAAATAGTTGTCGAGCTTCGTCCAAATCTTTAAGAATTATATCTCAAAGACCAGTTTAAAAAAATTGAAGAACGGTTGAATAGTTCTCGAGAAATCTTTCAATCACCAAGTTTCAAGAAAACGGCGCACTTAGAGTGGGTAGCATCAAGCGCACAAGTTCTCAAAGCTGTATTTCCGAAACTATTACTCGGATTAACTCTAAAATTTCTTATCAATATCTTAGAGGTGTACAATTTAATAAGACAATAAAAAAATTAAAATTCTTGAAAACCGTAAAACTATGCAACCCCTTGAGCAAACCCTCGTTTTTTTGTGGTTTTGCTTAAACGAAAATCTGGTAGCAATACAATAGTTTTGCATTTTCTCCGAAATAATTTGTGGAATGAATTTATTGTGGAAATTAAAACCTTTCTATATTTATTAACTTAATGAGCTGTTTTTGAGACCTGTGGTTTCCAAAAAGAAATAGAGCGCTTATGATTTAGCATTATGACTAAGAGTTTAGCTTTATTATAAAGATAAAGGAAATGAATTTACCATGTTTTAACTTCGGGCAATTAACAGCAATGTCTGCCTGGAATAAATTCCATTCGAGAGATCCAATTTTTAATCACATTTTGCAGTAGTCTCTGCCAAGGCGTCACTCGTTCCGGGCTTATCTGCATAGAAAAACGAGTTCACAAAACCCTACCAAAAAAAGTCCAACTTGGTTAAATCGCACGGTCTTGTAAGCCATATATGTAATAGGCCTATGACGAGAGATAATGTGCTCACCAAAAGTTTCCGCCAATAAATTGGTCGACCAGATCCACAGCATCTTCTAATTCATCCACGAAAAAGTTGTTTATAGCGGTCCCCAGCATTATTTTCGCGTTTAATTTTTAAATAAATTTGGACCAATGATTCACTCTGCTCATAAAGCACACCAATAAGTGACTTTTAAAAGTGAATTGAAGTTGAATAAAGTTTTGCTAATAAATTTGCACCGTTTGCAAACATTGTTCCGGAATAAGTTTGTTCGTTTTGAAATGGCAAACCAAACTGTGTATAAATTAATTAAGAGCTGTCAAAATGTCCATATACGAAAAAGTTTTTGGTTCATTAACAATTATTTGAGTGTTTGGCGTCGTTTGTACGAAGTTATTGGCAAAAAGGTTCCGAAGATAAGGGCCGAGAGCTCTTGGTTTTTCACCACGATAATGCAACGGCATATACTACATTGATTCTTCGTAAGTTTTAAATTTTCGCCCAATATCGTGCCGCGTATTCGCCTGATTTAGCTTCGTGTGACTTCTGGTTATTCAGCAAACTCAAACAAACGCTCCGGGTAAACCCTTCTGAGTCAATTGAACACTATGGGTATTGAAGTATTTTTCGGAAATTGACTTTAAGAACTATTTCGAGAATTGGAAAAAACGTTGGTCCAAGTGAATTGGGATCAAAGGCGATTACTTTGAAGGGACGACATAGCTTTTGAAGAATAAATTAAGAATTTTACAATTATGAACAAATTCTTGCTATTTATTGCTCATAGTTGTAGTATTTTATAACCTGGTCTTCGTCAATAAAGAAGAATAAGTATTTCAATTTTTAATACCAACTTCGAAAAACGGAGAAATAAGTTTTGTGCACAGTATTGTATTACTTGAAAATTCCTCGAAAAAAACGATTTTACTGTGTAGCGTTGTGAAACTGTAAATTTGTTAGTTTTGGTGTCAAAGGGACTAGTTCTTGTATATGCAGAGATCTAATCTCTTAGTTTTTAAGGTATGGATATGAAAATTTTTACACCTGATTTTCTGCCAAATGATATTTATTTGTGGGAACCGTCGATATCGAATCATAGAAACTGACCGAAGTTAACGCTTTTTTTAGGTTTTTTTAAATAGTATAGTAAAAAGTCATAAGGTAGTCGTGGAGTGAGAGTACATTTGTCTTAATTAAATTTGTGAAATGTAGCTTAAATGATTTTTAATAAATGGATCACAATGAAGAAACAGGAGAACAATTGCGATTCTCTAAAAAGTATATACATACATACTTAATAAAAATATTTTATTTTCTTGTATATATGTAAGTCTTGCGGTATTTTCGCTAGTTGGCGCTGAGAGCGCGTAGTTCGAGTTTTATTCGTCGCATCGGGTCAGCTATACCTTTTTGGAAAGCTCATTTCACGCGCTAACACGTGTTTGATTGATTGTCATTTCTTTTAAGTCGTTCGTGAGTTAAAGCGTCGCAAACATGGAGCAAAATAAAGAGAAAATACGGCATATTTTACAGTACTACTACGATAAAGGCAAAATGCATCTCAAGTCGCCAATAAAATTTATGCAGTTTATGCACCCGATACAGTTTCCATTTCCACTACACAACGATGGTTTCAGCATTTTCGTTCTGGTGTAGAGGTGGTCGAAGATGCGCCACGCTCCGGAAGGCCTGTCGTCGAAAATTGCGATAAAATCGCTGAATTGGTCGAAAGAGACCGGAATAGTAGCAGCCGTAGCATCGGTCAAGAGCTGGGAAAAAAAAAAAAAAAAAAAAAAAAAAAAAAAAAAAAAAAAAAAAAAAAAAAAAAAAAAAAAAAAAAAAAAAAAATGTTATGAACAATTAAAAACTCACTAAAAATACCGCAAAAATGCCGCAAGACTTTTTTTTGACAATCTAATATATTCTTCAAATATTTTAATTTCTTACCAGCAAATCGAGTCGATGAGTCTCATTTTGTCTCACCGTTAATTAAAATCATTTCATCATTTCACAAACACGAGATGATTATTCTACATTTCAAACATGCGGCTAATACAGGTTATACCTTATCAATTTATGAGTAGAAAAAAGAAAATAATAAACCCTAACAACTGCGTACAATTACAGCAATTAATATTTAAAAATAACAATTTGTAACTCATTAAGTCATAGAAATAGTTCAAATGTTCGACGTTATCAGCTTAAATTGAAAAAACCTCCGTGTCTTATCGGAAATATTTAGAAACAATCAAAGTAAGAAATTTCGTTGTGAATTTTTCACTTAAACTAACTATAGGTTCGCTAGTAGATGATATCATCATCGCTTCTAAAGCAGAGTTGACTAGCCTTAAGCGCTCCGTGTAAATATGCCCATACGTAATACAAATATTTTAACAATTACGCGATTTGCTCAAAAATGTTATTTACCTAATACGCTTCACAGAAGTACTGTTTGTAATTTGGCAATGAAATAATCTCGTCTCTAAGTCATATTTGCGCTTGACAAATTCATAGCTGGCATAGATAAGCCCTGTGCTACGTGCGCACGCAATTCAATTATTACGGGGGTATTCATGATGCGTGACACTTGGGGAATGAAGGTAAGTTAAAAGTTATTAGAGTATTTGAAATGTCAACGTAATAGAAATGGTAATATTTTCAAGATGTGTTAATATCATGTTGGTTATCATATATATTTTTATATGAGATAATGTATTTATGTCTTGCAAACCAATTTTTCTCGCCAAGAGACAATTCATTTGTCGGAGTCGCTGATATTGGTCTGCTATAGCATATAGCAGTCATACAAATACCAAATGGTTGATCCAAATGAATTCCTTGTATGGAAATGTTTGTTATTTGTCAAAATTTCTTCGACAAAATTGGCATGGATTACTTTTCAACAAAAAAAAAAAAAAAAAAAAAAAAAAAAAAAAAAAAAAAAAAAAAAAAAAAAAAAAAAAAAAAAAAAAAAAAAAAAAAAAAAAAAAAAACGACACAGTAAAAGAAGATATTTTTTAAAGCGGAGTAATACTGACTCAGCCGCCAAAAGCCAGAATAAGATCCTTTTATACCATTTTTTGCGGTGATTCCGACAAAGGAGTAGCTCTTTGGCGAAAAAAAACGGGGATGTAAAAAATTTCAGATCGTTAACTCAAAAAGTGAGGGTCTCGTTCGCATATCTACTAACAGAAAGACGGACGAACGAACGGAGAAATAATAATAATAAGCTTGTCATTTAGATATGTACATATATATTTTATGAGGTCTCCGACGTTTCCTTCCGGCTGCCAAACTTTATATATCCTGTTCGGGGTATAAATAAATTCGTTGCATCAAAGAGTTGTTATCATAATCCAGTTTAATAATAGCAACAGATTTTTTATTTTTTTTTTTAATTTATAAGTACCCATTCACTAGGCAAACAATTTGTCAGTCACTTAAACAATATGGTTTAAGTATTTTATCAGTCATTCATTTCCAAGCATTCATTATGAGATCACTCATTCTTGGGAATGGGTGATAACTGACTGTGTTATTTCTTAAGAATTTAAGAACATTGTGGCGCTATGCTATCCTGAGGAGCTAGAGGGACTGAGAGAGAGAGAAATATTAAAAATAAATTGTGTGTGAAAAAAATGTATATGATTTTTTGGTAGAAAATATACCCCAAAAACCGTCTATTAGTATGTGTATGAACCTGAACCTAAGCTTAAGTAAATGAGTTTTTTGTCATTTATTTAGGCATTCAGCTTGAAATTTCACTTTTATTCCACCAAGGTGTAAAGTAGTTATTTTTTCAACTCACTGTTGTTTAATAATTTTTTTTTGAGATCTTTAAGTACTTAAAATTATAATATGTAAAGTACTCTGCCAAATCTGGTGGAGTTCAATAAGTAATTTTGTGAAAAAAACGTATACCTGTAGTATATTAGATATTCTCGATTCGACAAACTTTATAAAGTACCGAATGGAACAATTTATACCAGATGCTCTAACAAAAAAACAGCATTTGCGGTTACGCCACTTTAATGAGATATCTGTAAACTCTGTACTTAGTTCTTTAATTTATTTCCAATAATAAAAAAATCTTTATTTTTAAACAATAAAGAGTTTGGCATTTATCTAATATAATATTAAGTAAATGTTTAATATTTGAGATTTGAGGTTCCATTCACGATATAATAAAAGTATTTAGACAAGACATCTCTTGCAACCAAACTTAAAAGCTATACTGTATTCCATTAATAGGACCACACTGTAGCAAAATTTTCATGGATAAAACTTTTTTATTCCAGAATAAGTATGCAAAAATGTTTGTTTTTTAGTATAAGGGACCACTTATCGAAATTCATTAATATAAAATAATCATAAATGGAGACCAGTCTCAAATCACTAACAACTCAAAGCACCCAATGGCTTTTGGTACAACGTTCTACCATGAATCCAAACCGTGAAGACGCTTCATATTTGTTATGATCTTATTCCAGTAATTTTTATCTTTAATTGTATTATTATAGCTTGGAGACCTGCTATATACGATGAACCAACTAATTTGTTAAAAATCAAAACCTTTCTCGTTAATAAAATTTTATAAAGTTCATGTCAGTTTATTTTGTTGATATAAGTTCAGTTATTTTATACCTGTCTCATTCATTTATTTCATGTATGTCAAATAATTTTCTTTAGAACAGTTTATACCGGTTGATCGCATTTATACCGGTTCATTTTATGTGCGCGGTTTTAATAGGTTTATTGCATTTATACCAGTTAATCTATCCACATGCGTCCATATTATTTTATTACCTTTATACCAGTTTTTAAAATAGTTTATACGAGTTTATTTAATTTTTGTGAGATAATTTCGTTAAAGTTTTTTTTTAGTTTATACCAGTATATTTTATACCAGTTTTTTGTTTATACTAGCTAATGTATTTTATGTATATCAGTTTATGTCATTTATACCAGTTACGGAGTTGTTTGTTCGACTCGCCACTCACTATAAATATATGCTAATATTATTTTTATATTTTTTATAAATATATATTTTATATTTCTGTATTGAAAAGCACATTTCGGTCGAATACCACACAATCTGCAAAATTCCATTAAGGAACATTCCCTATAAATTTATTTTCCACTTACAAGAAAAAAAAAGAAACGTTAAACCTATATATTATTTATGCAAATATTAAAAAAAAATATTATTTTATTTCCATTTTATACGTACTGAAAACAATAAACCAACAACAACAATTGGCCACAAACGTGCATACCATAAAACAAATGGACATTTTTCATTACCAATTGGCTACAAACATTATCAACAACAACAAAAACAAATCACTTGCGTCTATTGCGTACAGCGCGAAGTGACAGCGACGGCAGCGCAACCAACGCCACCATGGCAACAAATGTGGTCGCATATGAAACGTTTATCGCACAATTCGAAAGTGAACTCGACCAGCACATTGACATTCACACTGCCGAAGACTGATATTGGCGGCAGCAATGGCAAGTGCATGAACCTGAATGGCCTATATCCGGATAGGACGGCGTCGTTGAAGAACGCCATGCTGCATACGCATGCGCATGCGCAACAAGTCCACTACAAACCTGATGTGGTATGCAAGAAGAAACTATAATCATTTCTTTTTACTTGAATTTGCTTGGTTCTTGGTTTTCACACATCTTTTCTTCCACAAATTGATTGATTGGGTCACTTTGGCATTTGCTGATTTGCTGTTTGACTATTTCAGTTGCTATATTGGTATATAGATTCATTTTTATACACGATGAATGGTATTTGCACATTATCGAGTAAACACAGATATTTATGGTAATTGGTTGTGGTTTCTTAAAATTATTGGTTGTAGTTTTTTTAATTGCTTTATTTTTATATTTAAAAAGATGTATATATTATATACATATATTATATATTATACATATATACATATATATATATTTAGTATATTCTTAGTTTATATTTGGTGGATTTTTCGATATAAGTTAGGCATTAGCACTATACAAAAATTATAAAAATTTTAAATTTGAAATAGTACTTTAAAAACAAAAATTTTGAACTCATTTTTTAAGAAATTCTTTCTAACATTTTTTTTTATAATTTACATTATTCGAAAAAATGAAATATTTTTAAATCAAATATGCAAAATTTCACTGTGAATGCCGTCTTATAAATGAAAATTTGCACAAAATTTTGAAAAAATAATTTTTCACATTTTCTACAAATAGTTTTCCCTATACCGTTTACATTTTTGTATTAAAAAACAAAAATAATTATAATATTGGTAGTTATCTGGCATCAAAATTTTATGGTAGTAATTGCTCCTTTGAAATTGTAGTTAGTTGTAGTATTTAATTAGATTATTAGAAAATTAGAAACATTTTCAAACCAAAAATTTATTAAAATATTTTTTATTTATATTTAAATTTATTACAATAATATTTTTTATTTAAATTCTGAATTAGCCTCCTTAAATGTACCTTATTTACCTGTGAACAATTTTTCTTTGATTTGGCTAACTTAGTGTAGAAATAGGACACCGGTATATTCTCCAAGGTAAATGGAAAGCTTTCTCAGTGAATCTAATATTTTTTAAAATTTTATTTAAAAAAGAAAAAAATACTATATTTTTCATGAATACTTAGGACAACTGCAATTTCCTTTTTTTTCTCGTCCTAAAATTTCACTTCTCTAAAATAACACTCGAGATAAATCTCAAAAAGAAGTCTCATTGATGTGAGAAAACTCTTTCATACGATATATGTACATATATATACGTGACTGAATCTCGAAGTATCATTAAATCATTAAGAAAACATTTTTTGATTTCTTCTAATGACATTGGAAGCCTAAATTGGACTATTCTTGTAGTATTATATTTTAAAAAGACTTTAACGTTCGTTTACAAACTCTTTTTTCTAGACTTTTCACAACTAAGGAGTCTAACACAACTAACCAGTCTATTAAAATAAGTATTAGGAATAAATTATAAAATAAATTGTAGCACCGAATATTTTCCGGGTTTGAGACCTGCATGATGTTTCATTTTTGCTTTATGACTCCTGTAACCCCTCAAGCAGTCTAATGATGTTGAATCACAACTTCTTGGAGGCCAGTCAATATTACAATTTCTTGAAATAATCGAATCTCCAAACTTTCCCCGCAATAATTCGCTTTGTTGCCCCTGCTGTGTGGCATGTAGCCCCATCTTGTGGGAACCAGATGTTGTCAGGCTCAACTTCTTCCAATTGCGGTCACATTATCATCGATCTTTAGTATCCCGCTCTCCACTTGATTTCGGAAAAAGTACGGACCGCTGATTTTATCAGACCAAAAACAACACCAAACTGTGGATTTTCTTTGCATCATAATTGACAGTTTTGTTTATTTAACGCATCACTCAGATTATAGTGAGCCTCATCAGAGAAGAATATTTTCTTATTAAAAATCGTTAACGTTTTCAAGTTGTTCCGAGGCAAAGCCAGCAAATTCACGACGTTTACGGTAGTCCAATGGTTTCAGCTCTTGAGTGAGAATAATTTTATATGGATGCAAGATCAAATTCCTGACAACGCTTTGGTATCGAAAATTGCGGTCTTTAGCAACAATTGCCGAATGGCAGTAATATTTTCATTACTTTGAGCGGTTCTTTGTCTTATTGGCACATTATATAATATATGTATGTAAATACATATGTACATACATATGTCCTTATTCAACTAGTGCATAGTTTATTTGAAATCAAGAAAAAGAAGAAACTGATGCAAAGTCAGGAAGTGGATAGGCACAATTTCATTAGAATTGCATAAATCTTTTGCAGATCACTCGACTCTGATGCTGTTATTGATCCGGCAAATTTTATAGACAACATTCTAATATTATCCATGACCGACTTGGGAAAGTTGCGAGGTTGACTGCTCTTTGGGTTAATAATTGAAACTTTTTGAAAATAGTAATCTTGGAAAAGAAATAAATAATATTTTTATTTAGTTTTGTTCTAAAAAACCGTCTACTAAAATTAAGAAACGTTTAGTGGCGATGTAAAACTGAAAGTATGTATTACTCTAATAAAAAGAAGTGGGACGGAAGAACAGAAAATAGATTAGCAACTCTGTCGACTTCTTTTAGGCTTTTTTCTTGGAGATAAATATACATATGTACATGCAAACATAAGTACATACAAACATACTTTCATATCACCTTGCAGAGCTAAAGACATCACTGGAAATCATAAGAACAGAAGAGGTTTAAATACACTCGTTCTATTTTAATATGGTTAATGTTACACTTCTAGCAGCTAGCTTACGCTGAATCTAGTTTTTCCCGAGAACTGGAAGTTGTGCACGCTGTTTTCAGATTCATGTGATTTTCCTTTATCTATTTAAATACATTTGTACATAAAAGAGACATACAAAGCCATATATACTTACAAACCTGTATCTCAGGCCAAGTAATTGTGCTTAAAATGAGCTCATGGACATGTAAACAATGTTAGTAAACAAACAGTTTATAACGGTAAAATAAACATTAATTAAAATATCACATGAACATAGAAACGTGCACACGTCTTAGACGTCGCTGCGTCACTTAAAGCATAAAATGGTGTACATATGTACACACTCATATACATATGTTGTTCTAAGTAGGTGAATATACAATGTAGTTATTAAAAGCATCAGGTTTATAGCACACAATAATTACTTTGAAGAAATTGAAAAGAAGGAAACTTTTGTTCTGAATAATGCTAGTGTCTAAGCATGAATTTTCAGCCAGTCGGCAATGCAGTTAAAACTGGTAAGTATAAGTTTTCTGACTTCAATAAGAAGCCTCACGTAAAGTAAGAACATTGGCCAATCCAAAACAAAACGTAGAATACTTTCTCGATAAAGCACACGCTTCACAGATGTGATCAACGGCCGCAATTGTTCCACGTGGTAAAATACTTGGGTTTGTCGTTTCATCTATTAGCAGCAAGAACGCGTTTCATACCCAAAATATCCAGTCGAGCTCTCTTGCAATCTGTCCAACACTTGCCTGTCGATTTTCAAGCATCATATCCTTCACCTTTTAATATTTTCATCATAAAAATTTAATATTTTTATACTCTCGCAACAAAGTTGCTAAGGAGAGTATTATAGTTCTGTCCACATAATGGTTGTTTGTAAGTCCTAAAACTAAAAGAGTCAGATATAGGGCTATATATACCAAAGTGATCAGGGTGACGAGTACAGTTGAAATCCGGATATCTGTCTGTCCGTCCGTCCGTGCAAGCTGTAACTTGAGTAAAAATTGAGATATCATGATGAAACTTGGTACATGTAGTTTTTGGCTATATAATAAGGTTAAGTTCGAAGATGGGCAAAATCGGCCCACTGCCACGCCCACAAAATGGCGGAAACCGAAAACCTTAAAGTGTCATAACTAAGCCATAAATAAAGATATTAAAATCAAATTTGGCACAAAGGATCGCATTAGGGAGGGGCACATTTGGACGTAATTTTTTTGGAAAAGTGGGCGTAGCCCCGCCCCCTACTAAGTTTTTTTGTACATATCTCGGAAACTACTTTAGCTATGCCAACCAAACCAAATTCAAAAATGGAAGAAATCGGATAATAACCACGCCCACCTGCCATACACAGGTTATGTTGAAAATCACTAAAAGAAACACTAAATTTTACGGAAGAAATGGCAGAAAGAAGCTGCACCCAGGCTTTTTTTAAAAATTGAAAATGGGCGTGGCGTCGCTCACTTACAGAAAAAAAACCATATCTCAGGAACTACTCCACCGATTTCAATGAAATTCGTTATATAATATTTTCTTAACACCCTGATGACGTGTACGAAATATGGGTGAAATCGGTTCACAACCACGCCTTCTTCCAATATAACGCTTTTTTGAATTCCATCTGATGCCTTCCCTGTATAATATATACATTAGGAAACAATGATGATAGCGGAATAAAACTTTACACAAATACGGTATTTGAGCTGAGGTATCCCTTGTGGAAAAATTGTCAAGATCGGACTATAACTTTTCAAGCTTCCTGATATCGAACACGAAGAACTCAGTGCCTAACCTAACCTAACCTAATTTTTCACCGAAAATATCGGTAAATCTCTCAGATATTTTCATGTAATTCAGAGGGCATCATTTTTATACTCTCGCAATAAAGTTGCTAATAACGGTTTATATCATCAGATATATGGTTACATATACCAAAGTGATCAGGATGACGAGGAGAATTGAAATCCGGATGTCTGTCTATCCGTCCGTGCAAGCTGTAACTTGAGTAAAAATTGAGATATCTTGATGAAACCTGTTATCCGAGAGTATAAAATATTTGGTGACATCCGAACTTAGCCCTTCCCTACGCCCACTCGCCCAGATCGAGGCGTGTACTTAACGATCTCTCGAACGTCTTTGAACGCTTTGTACGACTCGTCACTGACTTACTGACTTTAATACAAATCTTTATTATTGCCTTCAAAGTAACCTCCTCTTGCGCCAATATAAGCATATAAATGCTAAAAAATGTTCTTCCAATTTACAAAAATATTTCCACTCCGACTAAAATGTTATACATACAAGTATGTTAGTAAAGGTTAAAGACACTCTGAAAAGTTGAATACGGTTTGGAGAAAAACACAGTTTTCATATACAACGACAAAGATATGCCGACTAGACCGAACTGCCAATTTACCGATGGCATTTTTGAAGCAGACTTATTCAAAATATACCTGAATAATAATAACTGCTTTGAATACTTTACTTTTGGCCATATTTCAGGGTTCAAGAACAGGAAAAAGTCGTTAGGCGTAAGATCTGTAGAATTTGATAATGCGTGGACATCTAGAGACTAAATTCGTACAATTAAGCCTGGGTTTGCTTGGGTTAACGACACGATGATGTGGTTGAGTTCGCACGGCAACCATTGTCTAGAGCATCGTTCACATTCTAGATCGTCCTTCATTGCCTAGAAAGTCGTTCACATGCCCATATACCCATGGTTTTAGAAACGATAATACACTAAGTTCACTTAATATCTTTAGAGTGTCTACTACCTTGATCAATCTCTTTTTACGACATTTTCCGTAGCAGTCTTTGCCATAGCAGCCTCTAAAGGACGTGCATAGGGATTTTTGCCTTCGTTGACATGTACGGAACCTTACTCGTATAAATGGTGCCACAGTCTAGCAAAGTATCCGTAGAATACTTCTACTAATATATCTATCTTTCTAAAATATCGAACCTGTGGAACTCAAAGTCATACCGTAAAAATTGCGAGTATGCACGTGCGCTTTGAAAGTTAGGTAAAACATCTGATACTAATGAGTTCATTTCAAGGAAATTATTCCAACTTTTGAGCCTGTTTGGTATATGTAATGCTTGTTAAACTTTAAAAGAATAATGTTTCAACAATTCAAAGCGGATCAACTGCAGCTCAGTATATTCCATCGCTAATTCTATTATGGGATCTATAATGAAGTATGTAGTAAAAACTATTTTGCTTCAGTTTCTTCACCGTAAACCCAAGTCTCTTCAAGTAAAACTTCAGATCATATTGAAATCAATTCATCTGGTTCGATTCAAAACTTTTTCCGTCTTCTCTTTGGTAGTAGTAGCATGGCCTCAATAAGGAAGCCTCTTTCTTTGTACGCATTACGTTGACTCAGAATTCTAATAGTGAACCAAGAAATAATGCCGTAAATATGTGGAAAATTTGAAAATTATAGCAAAAAAAAAATCGTTTAACATTGAATATGTTAGTAAAGAAAAGTGCTTTCAAAAGTTGACAAAGTAATTAGTTCCAATATCATACAGAATTTAGGCCATTTGAACAAATGTGCAACCACAGGAATGGTTTCATAGGTTTTAGAGGACCTAAACGGCCATTCTTCTATTAGTACAAAAATTTAATGAATGATTGATTTTGGAAAAAGGGGAGATCGATTATCGACTCTTCCTTTTTTGACATCAATACTTAGTGAAACAAGGCTGAAACATTTTCTCACACTTTCTGACATCAATGTGATTTTTGATTTGAAATAAGACCGAGAGAAGACTTATTAAAAGCAGAAAAACAACTTGAATCCACACTTGCAACCACACAGTTGATTCTTGTTGTCTTTTAGACTCATTTTCGAAATATGAGATTCATCTACATTACATTTTCTGATTTCACTACCACTCTAACCTTAACGAACCTAACAGTTGTAACAGTTCTTTTACCACCAAAAAACGGAACTACATCCATTCAATTGCTGCTTTTGCTTATTTCCTCGAGTTTGGAAGTTGAAAGTATAAAGAAGCATTTACATAATACCAGCATGTCACAAAATAGCAGCGAATTGCAAATTATACGAGTAGGACAAACTGAATGTGCATGTCTCGTAACTCTTTATCTTCCACTTGTACTAGGAAACTCTATCAACACAACCCCGGCCAATTGTTTCATAAATCCCCCACAATAAAAAATAGCAACAATAAAAATACGGGAAAATTGATGCGACATGACGCAAAAAATTTTCTTGTGCCAAAAGCGAATGACAGCTGACTGTCAGTGGCGCAAGCCACCGCCTCACCTTGCTAATCGAATTTACCAAATGCCTTGCAGAAACCTGCACAAATTTCGCATAAACTTCGCAAATTCTTTTTAGCCGCCATTCAACTGCCAGAGACATGTCGTCTGCGATCGTCGGCGCTCTCCATAATTTAATGCCACCTGCGACGTGAATGGCGAAAGCCTTAAAAAGAGTTTCACTGCGCAACACGCACTCGCAACATCAACAACAACAACAACTCAGACTACGCGCGAGTTGTAATGTCAATATTTATGTTTATTTTACTACGCAAATATATTTTTGTGTGCAAGCTTTCCATTTCGCTTGGAAACACGCTTTTCCGTTAGCTTTGTTGGTTAGCTACTCTTGCACGTATGCAAATTTAAAGTCATTATCATCCTTTTTCCTACTCCACGCATTTACTTTTCCCAATTTTCTGCAACATATTTGGCACATGGTGATTTCACAAGGAGAAAACAAAAAAATAATCAAAATAAAACAAGCACGAGGCACACTTGTCAAATGTTACAATTTTATCTATTTTGGGTAGCGATTGAATTTGTATATTGCCTGGGGCCTTTGTTGAATGCTTTGCGGTCTTTCTTCTGAGTCAGATTATTGAGTTTGAGCCCTATCTTTGAGTGTACACATGTACATACTTATGTTAAGCCTGCTTTAATGATGTCGGGTCTTCTTGGCCGCTGAGTTGATATCTTTATATATTAGAGAAAAGAATAGAGAACCTGTTTGTTTGAGGATGCAGCCGTGGATAGAAGTTCACGCAAGTGAGGAAAGTTCTCTGAGCGCCGTCCACTTGGGAGTGGACAGAAATGATCCTTCTACATATGGCTCAAGCAGCTCACGACTTCCGGTTTTAGACCAAGTATCTCTGGCTAACCGCAAAACATCATTTTGAATTCGAGCTAAAGTTAGTTGCGACCCAAACGTAAAAACACACCCTTAATCAAAAGAACAAAACAGCCTAGGATGAGAGACCCCCTTTTCGATTAAATAATTCGAACTGCATATCTGAATAGAGAAGGTACCATATTTTATAAGAGGATACAGCTGCTGGTATACGCCGATGATATTGATATAATTCACCTCAGCCATCGCAGTCTGTAGACTGGATAAGGAAGCAAAGAAAATGAGTCTGATGGTAAACGAGGGCAAGATGAAATATCTCCTGTCATCAAACAGACAGTCGTCGCACGCGACTAGGCTCCCTTGTCACAGTTGACAGTCATAACTTTGAAGTTGCAGATATTTTTTTTTTATATCTTGGAATCAGCATTAATTCCAACAATAACGTCAGTAAAGTAAAATCCTCTCTCGACGAACAAAAACAAAACTCTATGAGTCACTAATTATTCCTGTCCTGCTATATGGTACAGAGGTATGGACAACATTACGAGTTTTCGATAGGAAGGTTGTGAAGAAGATTTATGGGCTTTTGCGCGTTGGCCCCGCCGAATATACGCAGTACCCGCCTGATTAAGCAGAGGAAGAGGAAGACCTCCATTCCGTTGGAAGGACCAGCTGGAGAAGGAGCTGGCTTCTTCTTGGCGCGTTATTGTTAAGTATGCGGTTTATACGCCAGTAAAGAAGAGGAGGAATTCTAGAGGAAGACCTGAGGTATTGGAACACAGGCAATGAAAAACACACCGCACACTTTGGGATAGTGTTGATGGTGGATAAACCAAAAAGCTCCTACTTCTAGATAAAAGAGAGCTTAATAACATTGTTGGGGTCATCATAGGGTACCTACCCTTAAGGTTCCACCTTCAGAAAATGGGAAAATTAGAATCGACAGAATGCAGAGAATGATGAGATGATAAAAAAGAATCCATGCGAATGACCAGAACTCAGCCGTATGAGACGGGACATATTCCACGGCTCACATTACCTCAACTTAAAAGTTATTGAGGTGGAAAAGAATCCGATTTTGTTTAGCAAATCCACTGAGTTGTTGGATAATGCTTAAATTGGTTACCACCCGAGATCACGATCAGCCTAGCAATGTTTTAAGTGCGGCCGCATTCGGTCCTGCGTTCATGCACCTCCCTTTCCAAACAAAAAACAAACCAACAGAGAATTAACAGCAAAAGAGTTGTTTCCATCCTTTTCAAACAATTTCTCTAATTCTCAATTTCTTTTCCGGGAACACCTGTAAATTGAAAGCCACAAGTACCTTTAATAGAATTTAGCCACTTTATGGCTTTATTAGGCACTATGAATATGACAGCTCTCCATGGTACTTTCCATTCTCTTCGAAGCCATGTATGTATATATAATGTATAAATATCTGCTTGTAAATAAATGTGTATGTACGTAGATAGCTTGCACTTTAGATGTCAGGGAAAAGTTTGCTCTGGTAAAGTCACTTGTGTGTCGTCTAGTCAGCTGATGTGAAAGCAACAAGAAGCAATTTCATGGACACTAGGTCGATGTCTTCCGCGCCAGCAATCAACTGTCTATCGCCTGCAATAACTAGTTAGTCGTTTGTTGTTATAATTGTTGTTGTGCAAACCGCACATAGGAATCATTATTCAGAATCACAAACAACATGCGATGCCGTTGTGTCGAGAGCAATGCACTGCACGGCCGAGTGGGCCGGTAATAATCTTATGAGCGCACACACACATACATACACACAGAATTATGGGGGAAAACACAAATATGGATGCATTTACAGTACATGAATATGAAGATGTGTGGTTGCTTGTTGCCGACTGCAATAAGTTTTGCACTGATAATAAAATGCGTGCAAAAGAAATAAAATGGTGAATGTGGAAAAAGTTGAAAGCGGTGTGAATTGGCAAAAAAAGCAGATGGCGAAATCTTCAACTTTGATTGACACTGATTGATACTGAATGGATTTATTGTGTACAAAGTCATCATGAGTGCTGTAAATGCAATAAACATGTGCACACGTACCACTCTGCACATAAACTTGTCACGATTATATTTCTTCTTATAGAAGTTGGAATAAATAAGTAAATTAGATAAAATTAAAATAGAATTGCAACTAAATAATTAAATAAATAATAAGATGTGGAAAACAGCTGCCTGAAATACAATTAATAATTTTTTACAAAAAAAAAAAAAAATATAAAAAAACTTACGACAACCTCTGCTACACCGAAGTTCTATATCCTACACTAAAACGAACTATTCCTTATAAGACATTGATTCCTATTGTTCACTTTGTATGTCAGCTATATGATATAGTAATAAGTTCTAAGTTCTGAACAATTGCGAAGAGATTGTAGCGAAGCCAAATTTCGAAACGGTGACCCGTCAAATAAAAAAGTTTCCCATAAAAAGGCTTGATCGTTCAGCGTGTATGGCAGCTTCCTCAGGAGACTAGGACGTGTCAAAAGTTTAAGATCGGCATATTTAACAGCCAAGTGCCAAATCTTGAATCACAATAGTCATTAGTGTTTAGTATATGCTTGTCTTTCTGAAGTACATAAAGCGCGTTTGGCGGTTTTTACGACGACTGAAACTATTCCGCAAAGAAGTTCTATTAAAATTTGCGTGCGGAATCAAATTTCTGGTGCCGAAACCTTCAGAATGTTCGAAATACCTTTCGTATTAATTGTTTGTCGCGAGCAAGAGTTTTTGATTGGTTTAAATTATTCCAAACGGGTCGAGAAAGCGTTGAAAACGAACCACCTCATGGACGACCTTAAACATCAACTGATGATCAACACTTCAATAAAATGCAGGAATTGGTGCCTGAGAATCGAAGATTAACAGTCAGAGAACTTACTTGCAGCGTTGGAATATCGGAAGGTCTAGAGAAAACCGTTTTGAAAGATCATTTGGGCCTGAAAAAATTAAAATCACGATTGCTTTCAAAAGCACTAAATTTAACGCCAATAAGAAAATCGTCTCTGAACCAGGATGTTATTAAACGTATTATTACTGCCGATGAGTCTGGGATCTATGCTTACGAACCAGAAACAGTCGCAGAGTAGCCCAACGCTTGAGAACGACAGGTGAGAGACTGATTTGAATCTTCCTCAATTGATGCGCCAGCGGCAGCAATATTCTCGGCACTACGTGCACTTCTTTGTATCACTGACAAGGGAACGTTTTGTACTGTTTATGTGGATTAAAAATTTTCCACTAGGTGCTCATTTGTTGATCTGACAGGACGATTATGACGACCGTAAATTGGACGTTGCGCTCTTAAAGTTGAGGCCATTGACTCCGAATTTCGATAGTAAATTTCAATAATTTTGACTCGGATCGTTTATCTTTCGAAGATAAAATGGCAAACTTTACTGAAGAGAAATATCAAAAGAGCGAGAAAAAGTGGGTCCTTTCCTGTTACTATCAGTTTACTTTTACGCTCCTAAATGTAAGCAATTTGTATTTATTTGTCATAGAAAATGAATGCGTACTAAAAAAGTAAAGTTGTTTCCATTTTTTGAAAATTTTGAATGTTTTTTCAATCATACTACTTGGTTCTACGCTTCGCTGTATAATATAACTGGTACTTCATTAAAAGATTATAATGGTAAACGAAAAGCTAGGTTTGCTAGACTACTTATATAAAGGTTTTGGGTATCAGATTCAACGTATTGAACAATTTAAATTTATAACTCATATTATATTGTACGCTCAAAAGATTACACATTATTCATTTATTCTTACAACATTTATTTTGTAAATTAAGAGACTACCAATGAAACTACTTTTCTCTTTTTAAAATTTTTTAGTTATTATTTAAGCATGTGAAAGTTTTCGGTGTTAATGGCTGATAAGATTTTTTTTGTATTCATATATATGTTTTAATTTTACTTTTGCTTATTTTATAATTTATGGAATCTAATCACATTTCAAACACATTATTATCAAATTTTCGTCTGAACTATTAAAACTAATAACTAAGATTCCTATTTTTATCTTTTCTTTACAGGTGAGTCCCACTGCTAATTGCAATTTACTGCTGGATAGACCAGTTATACAGATACTGTATACACTTACTTTCAATTCCAGGTTTTTATATTTACATACAAACAAAGCATAAATTATTTCCTCATATAAATTAAGCTCACTTTATCAGTTTTAGTAAATATACTTACTCATATAAATATCTRTTAAGATAAACAAGGAAATATTTAAATACCAGCTCACCTTAATGTAGTCATTTGGTATGCAAGTAAAGCATTTATCATTAACATATATTTTCATATTTATATTCATTCTACATACATATATACATACTTATATATTTACTCAACCTTATTTCTTAACGCATGCGAATCAATCTATCAAAGATAAAGCGCAGATAAGATTTAAACGGCGACTACCGGCGCACATTTTTATCTTAATCAATTGCGCCAAAATAGATATCTACATACAAACATTTACATATAGCAAGTATCTGTATGTATGCATAAATGTCGCCACATAAATGCCGGTTTTATGTGCATAACAATTGTGTTATTTTTTATCGTTTTCTTAATGAGTAATGTCGTGTCTTTTCTTTGTGAAATGATAAACACATTTCTATGAATGAAAGTCTATTCATTAAATTCCCGTTATATTTTTAGCTGTTGGTAAGTAAGACATTTTGGAAGTCATGAAAATTATAATTGTTGCATTTATTAAGTGGGCTGCAACTTTGTACGCAGCGCACAGTGGGTGTGAAGTATTAAAATATTAAAAAACAATCACAAAAAAAAAAAAAAAAAAAAAAAAAAAAAAAAAAAAAAAAACAAAAAAATATTAAAAATAAATATTTATAATTTTTTTAATATTCAATCTCTAATTTGAATATACATACTTATACTTATTTTCTAATTCAGTAAAAATTTGATAATTTCCTTATACAACTATGAGCAGCGTTGCAGTCTTCTCTCAAAATCTTATGTAACCGATTCAAAAGAAAACAAATTAAATTTTTATACATTGTCAGTGCAGTCATATAGATACCAATAACAAGGCACCTTTCATTAGGTATACATTTTTTAGAACCAAAACCAGGAAACTGCAGAGAAAAATAGAAATAAGAGAAAACAGCAGATTTTTTTTTGCTTCACCATAAATTTTGCTCTAGAATTCTATCATTAGAGTGGATCGGATCAAGAAATAAATCACTTGGTTGCTTGAGATAGAACATCAGTTCGATCAGGCTGGAGCAGCTCATAGTTAATGGTTCCTTTTCCATCCCACTAAACACTCAGCATAACCTTTCGGGGTGTCAATTCTGGCTTTGCGACCATTTGTTGAGCTTCACCACGCTTGAACCATGCCTTTTCGCACGTTATTATTGTCATATCTGATCTATTTTCCATCTTTCATTACCATTCACTTCAGCAATGGTTCGATCTCATTTTGATTTAGGAAAGAATCGCAGATGTTAATTCGGTCCATTCAAATTTTCACAGAAAAATCGTATGGTACCCAAACATCGAGCTTCTTTTTGTAGTCAGCCTTTTTTAAATGGTTCAAGAGCATTTGATGATGAACGGTAAGTTCCTTAGCGATGTCATGGGTGCTTAACAGATGGTCCTAGTCAATCTTTTCCATAATTTTATCGACTTTTATAACGATAATATTCACGCAGTGAAGGAAACTTAACCAAGGGTGTACACGAAAACCTGACGGACAGCACGACAAGCAAAATCGCCTCATTTCGAACAAATAGTAACCTGAAGAGATTCAAGAGCTGTCATTTCATTCAGAAAAAACAACGGTTCGGTGTGGTTTGTGATCCGTTGGAATCATCGGCTTATATTTCTTCTAAAATGATGCCATGGAGAACGTAACCGTCAGTGGCGACCTTTGTCGCACCATAACAGCCGATTATTTGATTTCTAAAGTTGAAGCTCGTGACGCATCAATCATTGGAATTATTGAGCAGAGAACACTTCGGTGAACAAATAATTTCACTTTTTGTGTTAGTCGATTGGCCGCCAATATCGTGTAATATATCACACCGTTAGACTTTTTTCTGTTGGGATATGTAAAGTTTAAAGCTTATGCGAACAATCCCGCTTCTATTCAGGCGTCTGGGGGTTGGTATAACTCAGTTAGACTGACATAATAATCTAGAAATAGTGTAGAAAGTAATCAGATTCTAGATTTAGAGACACCACTATTGCAAGAGATATTAATTTATTCACCATTACATTATTACCTGTATCTTCTACTGAAGTCTATGGGATAGAATCAAGTACAAGTATCCGTAGAAACTTAAAGCTCCATCTGACTGCAGCACAAGTATGGGATTCGATATTACCTAAACAAAAAAAAAAATAATAAATAAAAATAAAAAAAAATAATAATAATAAATAAATAAATAAAAAAACAAGAAAAAATGATAGCTTCTAGTTGTTCATGTCTTTTAAGAGATTGTATATTTCAATTATGTCGTTTAAGAGCCAGCAGTATATTTTAGGGATATTCGCAGTTGAATACCTTTATTTCGGTACCCTCCTTTGGTACTAACTCCAGAAATTTACTTGCCTCGTAAATTAATTTCAGACTCAAAAGTTTGTTAACCAGTTTTGGTTACAGTTTGTTAGCCACTTTTGGCGACACAAGAAAGTGAAAGTTCCAAGCACAACAGGACTTTCGCTCGCCAACACTGTTGTGTTCTTCTCCATTGGATTTATAAATTTGAATATGTGCATTTACTTGATATGTCCTCGCACATGATTTTCTTTTCATCAAATCAACATTTTATATATGTTAGATGCCTTATACAAGTACATGTGCTTTTGAAAACAAGTTACCTTCGTAAATAAACATGCGAGCATACTAGTTTTCTTGAGTGGCATACATCTGATCTTTATCCGCTCCACTGATCAAATAGCCGTGTGGATAGGTGCGCTAAATTGCCATTACCTCCACATTTCATCTAGTACATATTTTCTTTAGCATTATTTGTTGTAACTATCTTACAACTATTACCATTTATAAAATTATCAGTACGAGCGGGTTATACACTATATAAGCGGATTTGAGCCACATTGATTCGTATGCAAGAAGTAAAAAAAAAATTTAATAAAATAAACAAAAATATTTGTATGTATTTTTATTGTCAAAATGTAGATTATCAATATATATATCTGCCACAAAAATCGAAGATCAATTACATCTTATGAAGACCAACCTAGTTAATGTATTTTTAACATTCAACAATTTAGATTAGAGATTCCGTCTTACTAAAGAGATAAAATTGTAGGCAATAAATAGATGGCATTATCCATCTAAACACACACTGTTACAATTATTGAACTAATGTAATTTTAACTTTTACAAAATTCCGGCTGCAACCCCCGCAATTATCAACGCGACTAAAGCAGAGAGTCGTAGTGGACTTACACCACTAGCTTCTTGTGCAAAAAGTTCATCCCACAATGCATATCGTTCAAGGTAAGGAACCTGACCCACATGCATCACGTCGTTATTGTAGAGTGCTTTAATATCATCAGGGTCTACTGCTGGCCAATCAATAGTATCGCTCGCTTCAAATGAACTAAACAAAATTCGGAAGTTTAGAGTCACTGCGTATTTTCGAAAGCTTACCTCATACTCACCCCCAAATGGCAAAAGTTTCGAATATATGTACCATGCGCTTTACCATAAACATATTAGGTGAGTCCATTGCAAACTGAGGACCATACCATCTGCTCGGCATAACGTATTTCAAGTCATCCGCATGAACGACGCCTGTAAAAGAAAAAGTCATTTTATATATACGATGCATTATTTTAATAATTAAATATACCGTAAATTTTAGGAAATTATGAAGATAGATTTTTGTATTTTTTGAAAACCATTTTCTGCTATACTCTTAATAAATATTACAATAAAATTACTCATGACTTCGACTTTCAGACTTTCCTCTACTCATGTGAAGCATTAAATGATTGGTCGCATAATTCAAGCGATTTATAATATTTCATAGAAATCTCAATAAATATAAGAATATAATTTACCAATTACCTTGAGAATTTCCATTGTGATCAGGCTTCAAGCTGGGGTTGCTTTCATAATCAAAGCGGTAATAGAAAACATTCATGAGTCTACTAGCCAACCGTACCAACTTATATACACCATGACCAATAAGACCATCCGAGAACACATGTCCAAATGGGTATAGATTTCCCTCAGTTATGTTTGTATGATTTCCGAAATAAAATAGCTCTAACTTTTCACCACGCCAAACATTATTTTCACTTTCCATTCCAGTCGACCAATTTTTATACAAGAAAAGTTCTGGTGCGTAGCTTGCAAAGTTTTGACTGATATCATTCAGTAAGCCAGTGTTRTTTTCTTGATCTGCAAGAGAGAAGTATT
>NW_017534852.1:425342-430958 GCF_001853355.1 Bactrocera latifrons
ACTGGCGCTGCAAAACGTCGTATACCAACCGGTTCCTGTGCATAAGGTATGCCCCGATAGGCGAATATATCTCGACCATTTACAGTTTTTAAGATACTCCCTCGTATGGTGCCCAAATCGATTTCAACAAGTGGTTCCCGTCTAGTTGACTGTTGCAACGAAGGCGCCACGAACAACAAAAGTAGCAAGGTGCCGCTGATAATTTTCCTAAACCTCAACATTTCAATGTTTGTGCGACGACTGAAAGATGAGACCTTTTTGTACAGCAATCTAACATATAATAGGCTTTTTTACAGTCAGTATTATCACCGATAATGAAATGTACATATATTAATCACTTTGTAAATAAGTACGTAAGTAGATAGTTGCTTAATCTTTAGTTCTCTGTTAAGAGTTTGCTTTAGTGAAGCCGTTTGTGTATCGTCTGGTCAGCAACAAGAAGCAATTTCATGGATACTGGGTCGATGGCTTCCGCGCCAGCAATCAATTGTCTATCGACTGCAACAACTAGTTAGTCGCTTGTTGTTATAAAAGTTGTGTTGTACAAACCGCACTTAAGAATCTTTATTCAGAACCACAATCAACATGTGATGCCGTTGTGGCGAGAGCAACACATTGCACGGCCAGGTGAGCCGCTAATAAACTTCTAAGTCCATATAAAATTATGAGCCTTTATAAAAAAAATTCTAGTGCGGTACAGCATTACATTCTCTTATATTATTAGAGGTTTTATATAGTGGAAAGTTATTGCCTCGTGCCGTGTTGAGTTGCTGCCAAACACAAAGTGTTACCCTAGCTTCACGAATATCCACCTTTAGCGTTGATTTCTTTGATTGGTACAATTTCAAGAATCTATTTTTCATCACTATTCACAATTCGATTTTTTTTTTAAGTTCCAGCAGCATTTCTGATATGCAAAATGGTTCTTCAACCAATTTTCTTGCTTTTTAAATGAGTTGGGCTGTTTTTAAACATTTTAAAGTGTCGGTTTGAGTGACTTCCAAAGCTTTAGCGACCTGTCTTTTGTTTTCTTGTTTTGCTTTTTTCTTTTTGACCAGGACATCTTTCCTCTTCTAAATCACCACTTTTTATGGTAGCAAGGCACTTTTTGCAAGAATATACAGCTGCTGACAGCTAATTAGAAACGCTCCTTTTACTTCAACCACTTATCATCCTTATCCTACTTATCAACCTTGTACATAAGTAAAATGATAAAATGTTTTGGTATACCGGTATTTATATTCCTAAAAGCTTTCCGTTGCTTGTATTATTCCATGTACGACTAAAATCGCTCGGTTATGTAGTCGTGTAGTTGAAGTTCTGTTAATTTTTTCCCAAATAGTAAAAGCGTTACGATATAGAAAGTGAATTAAATGCGACGGCTAATTGTAAACAGTTGTTTAAAGAATTAAAATTCCTTCTGGTGGTAATTTTTCTTAATAATATTATTGATTTCTGGTAAGGATGTGTTTCAAAGTTGTGGTTTCAAAATATACTAAAATGTAATAAATAAAGTTTTTAATGAGAATAGGTGCAGCTGTACACCTGCCCTATATGGTTACATTTTTGACCTTCGTCAGTCCGGCAAGACATACAAAGAAATTTTGAACCAAGACAAACAAATTGTTTTCAATGCCTTTAAGAATATACAGAATTATAAAACTATTTTCATTGTTACACGCAAAGAAAACACCTTAAAACATTCAACAGAAATAGGCCGCTGAGTTACTACTATCCTGCGAAGAGAGCCAAAAAAGAGTTCAACTGACATTCTACATAACACTCAAGATGAATATAATGTCCAAATATCCAAGAAAAAATTTCCCGGCGTTTGGTCGAATTTGGATTTCACTGTAGGGCAGCACGCAGGAAACCACTTCTGACTAAAATTCAAAGTAAACAACGTGTAGTCTTTTCCAACTCTTATTGATCTTCGACAACAAATCAATGGCAATATCTTGTTTGGAGCGATGCAATCAAAATTATAGATATTGATGGTCAAGGTATGTTCGCCGACCAATCTATTAAGAATTTGTTCCTTTCTATGTTGCAAGCGTAGTGAAGCCTGGTGGAGGTTCAATCATGGTGTGGGAATTTTTTTCCTGGGATGGTGTAAATCCGCTCCATATGATTGATGTAGTTTTAAAAAAGGATAAATACGTCGGCATTCCCAAAAATGTCCTTCTGCCATGGACTTATCTTTTGATTACACGTGAGTCCCATTGCTAATTGATATTTATTGCTAGCTGTCACTGTTATAAACTTATGCCTACACTTACTTTCAATTCCATGTTTTTATTTTCACATTTGCATATAAGTTAAACTCTCTTTATCATTTTAAGTAAATATATGTAGTTAGTTGTATAAATATCTATTAAGATAAACAAGGAAATATTTAAATACCTGTTCACCTTAGTGTAGTTGCGTTATTGGATATACATATACTTATGAATTTACATACATATGTATATGTGCATGATAAATTTACCTATTTACTTAAACTTATTTCTACTGTGGTTGAATTAAATATATCAAATATAAAGCGCAGATAAGACTAACTTAAAGTAAAATAATATTGAGCAGTCGAAAAAGTCTTTTCGTATATCTAATCAAACTTCAATTTACTTTTTTATATTTGTAATGAACTAAATACGTACCATTTTGTCCGACCACTTTTTGCCAAACCTCCACTAGAGACATTATTCCATCAGTCACTTTTATGCTTTCTCGGCGAAAAAATGCGAAAAGCAAATTTTACATGCTTGTCTTGAAGCCAATGGAGTAATTAAAGGAGTTCTGCATTGACGGAAGCAAATGTTGGTCCGATGGTGCAAGGTTAGCCCTATATGGTGGATGCATTAAAACTTCCCAGCTTAGCTCTCCCAATTTTTGCCGAGTCATCAAAGATGCGTGTGGTCTAACGTTGGTCTGATGAAAGAAGAAGCCCTTTCTGTTGATCAGTTCTGGCCGTTTTTTTTTCGATTGCTTGCTTCAATCGCATCAGTCAATCAAATCAGTTGACAGAAAAATGTAAAATCAATCGACCAGGCTGGAGCAGCTCATAGTGGATGATTTTTTTCAAATCCCATCAAGTTCGAGGCGTTAATCCTAGCTTTGCGACTATTTGTTGAGCTTCACCACACGTGGACCATGATCTTTTTCGCACATTATTTTTGTATTTGATTCACTTTTCGTTTCCAGAACGAAAGCGAGCGAACCATTGTTGTGCTACACGAACTGATACAGCATAGTTTCCGTAAATTTCATTGGTGGCTTGCGTACAAATCTTCCCTTTTTTGTACAAAAATTTCAAAATATTGCGAATTGTTCCATTATTTGCACTAATTTTCGAACCGCTTTAACTTTTTTTCAAATTCCCCGAATTTAATTTTTAATTTTGGTTAAATGAAGCTTAAAATCTCACTTTCGTAACACTGCTATATAATATGCCACAATGTGATTGGTAGCACTGGAGATATACGATTTCAACGACATCTGTTAACAAAATACGAAAAGGCTTTAGAAAACTACGTTCAGCTGTCCGATATAGCAACTTTTTCAGCCTTTTGAAATTAACTTCATCGAAAGCTTTTAAATGCATGGATTTATTAAATCCGGAATTTTTATTAGAAGTCGATTCATATACTGGGAAACTAATAAGATATTACTCATATGGAAGCCATTCTAATAACTGGTATGTCGAATTAGTGAAATCATACCATAATTATTTCTCTTCTTTGTTTACTAAAAGCTATTTTGAAAAGTTTGAAAAAAACTTTGTGTTGTTTAAAAAGTGAAAGCTCTAAAGAGAACAGGACTTTCTCTTACGAACCCCCTTATGCTCTTTTGCATTGGATTTATGAATGTGTGTATGTTTATATGTTATAATAGGTAAAAAAGTCTTGCGGTATTTTTTATTTTTTATTTTATAACGGTTTGATAACTCATGCCCAGCTCTTGACCGATGCTACGGCTGCTACTATGCCGGTCTCTTTCGACCAATTCAGCGATTTTATCGCAATTTTCGACGACAGGCCTTCCGGAGCGTGGCGCATCTTCGACCACCTCTACACCAGAACGAAAACGTTGAAATAATCGTTGTGCGGTGGAAATGGAAACTGTATCGGGTGCATAAACTGCACAAATTTTATTGGCGGCTTGAGATGCATTTTTGCCTTTATCGTAGTAGTACTGTAAAATATGCCGTATTTTCCTTTTATTTTACTCCATGTTTGCGACGCTTTAACTAACGAACGACTTGAAAGAAACGATAATCAATCAAACACGTGTTAGCGCGTGAAATGAGCTTTCCGAAAAGGTATASCATGACCCGATGCGACGAATAGAACTAGAACTACGTGCTCTCAGCACCAACTAGCGAAAATGGCGCAAGACTTTTTTGACAAACTAATATATATGCGTTTTTACTCCCTGGTAATGCCCTCGCACATGATTTTCTTTTCATTTAACTAATATATATTTATGTCATGTGCTTTTGAAAACAAGTTTACTTGAGTGGTGGCATACATCTGATCACCATTCGCTCCACTGATGAAATAGCCATTTGGTTAGATCTACTTTATTGCCATTACCATGTCTCCACTTTTCATCTAGTTCACATTTTCTTTATAATCACAACTACTGCTGTATATAAAATGTACCAGCTTCAGTTGCACATATGGTAAGACGCGTTAGTTATTTGTTAGGAAAAGTTTATAATGAAAACAATGAAAGAAACCGTCATTTTTTTTTTTAAATAAAAATTTGTTTCGACACTCTATAAACAAGATTTAGCTTTTGGCTATAATTCCACTGTTCATAATCGATTTTGTTCAAATGCTTAATACACGTGACCTTTAAAGTTATGAAAACTAGCTTTTACATGTTTCTGAAGGCAAAATCTTAACTGATTAGATACTTTTTGCTCAAAAGATGCAATTACCATACGATACGTAGATAACGCTTAAGGTCAGGGAGTGTACAAATTATATAGCTACAAAATGTTTAATAATTTTATTTTGACTTAAAGATATTTTAGAGTATAAAATTTTAAAAACCAAATGCCAAGATTAAAATATTTCTAATAGCTGTCACGAATCTATAATTCAACAGCTTTAATACTCGAATTACTTTGTTTCCAACTTCACCTTTACAAAACTAAAGCTGAAACCACAGCAATTATGGTCGCAACTAAAGCGGAGAGAAGTAGTGGACTTGCACCACTATTTTTCTGTGCAAAAAGTTCATCCCACAATGCATATCGTTCAAGGAAAGGTGCTGGACCAACATACATCACGTCGTTATTGTAGAGTGCTTTAACATCATCGGGGTCCACTGGGGGCCAATCAATATATATGCTCGTTTCAAAAAATCTAAAAACAAGTGAGGAATTAAAGTCATTTCCGAAATCTTACCTCATACTCACCCCCAATTCGCAAAAGTTTCGAATATATGTACCATGCGTTTTACCATAAACATATTAGGTGAGTCTATTGCAAACTGAGGACCATACCATGTGCTTGGCATAACGTATTTCAAGTCATCCGCATGAACGACGCCTGTAAAAGAAAAAGTCATTTTATATATACGATGCATTATTTTAATAATTAAATATAC
>NW_017534852.1:432243-438719 GCF_001853355.1 Bactrocera latifrons
ACTGGCGCTGCAAAACGTCGTATACCAACCGGTTCCTGTGCATAAGGTATGCCCCGATAGGCGAATATATCTCGACCATTTACAGTTTTTAAGATACTCCCTCGTATGGTGCCCAAATCGATTTCGACAAGTGGCTCCCGTCTAGTTGACTGCTGCAACGAAATCGATACAAACAGCAAGCATAGCAGTGTTGCGCTAATAATATCCTTAAACCTCAACATTTCAGTGGTTTTACGTCGACTGTTAGATGTTGATTTTTTGTACCGTCGTTTATAACATTTATATTGCTTACTAGATTAGATTGGTTACCATTTATTGCTCATCGCGTGTGTTGGGCTATCACTATTCAGGGGATAAGATAAGACATAATAATCTTTTATTTATGGGCACTAGGGGGCAAAACAGCGGAAGTTTTATAAAATTTTCGATGAACATTAGCGATGTGAAAAGCAAGATTAGAGATGAGACTATCGATAGGTTAGCTCATCTGAATGGCATTTGATGTATGTTATATCTGTGTTAACTAGCAGACTGTACTCGATCTGTCGGATCTGTGTTTGAACTTATCTCCTCTAAGAACCAATATCAAGTTCTTTTCTATAACTAATAAAAGATATCGTGCTTGTAGCTTTTCGAGAGAAAAATACAAGTTTAAATTTTTTAGGGATCAGTTGGTGGTGAATTCGAGTATAAAAGGCTTCCAAAGTACAAATAGTACTCAACTAAAATAGTTTATTATTCTCTCCTTCACGATAACTGGAAAGCCCAGACTTCTATCTTTATTTTTGTTTCCTACCAGTAACTCAACTAATTTCTTTTAATTCGAATCTTTCGATTATATACAAATATTTTTCATATGATCTCATTCAGTTGCCACACAGTACCTAAATAAAAACTCCCACCTGTTGTGCCCTACGAAGTCGTTAATCATATGTAAACCACCCAAAAAAGTTTTATGACAGCCAGCAGTTCATGCATTTTTGCAGAATTATTAATATCAGTATATTATTTTAGATGAAGTGGAATAACAAGGTTTCAGTAAGTGCCCGAGTTAATCTGAACTTTGAATTTTTAAACAAAACAATTTTAAAGTTGTATTTTATTTATAAAAACAGTAATTCATTAACATGATTAATCAATCCTTTCGAGATAATGTTTTAAAAGTAGAAGTAATTGAAAGAAGCTGAGTATATAGGTAATGAAATTAAAATGAAACTATAAAATACTTCTTAATAAATTTAGTTGTATTTCATAATGCTTACATTATATGAACAATTTACAAAATTTTTTACGAAATGACCATCTCTTGCTCTCATTGTCTATCCAAGTGATCTACTGGAGATTTCGGGCTTATTGATTTCTTTGGATGAAGATACATATAAATGAGGTCAGTAAAACTCTTCTTTTCAAGAAGAGAGAAATGGTTCTAAATGTTTTTAAAGAGTAAGCTTACTGCTTGTTGAGTCTAAACATATTTTAGTAGACTCAAACCAAATTTCAGAATTGCTGAAACTTTTATGAACTTAGATTGCATTAATAATAACATCTTCTCCATAAAAGTCGAAAGCGTTATTTGGTAGAGCTGTTAATATACCTTAGAAATAACCCTTTTTCTTTCTCCATATCTACTACTTTTGAAGAACATCCATGTAAACAATACAAGTATATACGATCGTAATCGCCATTATTCATTTCTGATACACAAATTATGCTTATCTTTATTACTCATGAAAGCAACGTATGAGAATAGTTTTGAAAAATGTTCAATTTAAAACCTTCGCTATTTCATAAATCGCGAAGTATTCGATAATTAGAAACGGTCAATAATTTGCAAAAAATGAAAGCAAAATTGCCAGAGCTTTTACAGTCATATATGAAAGCTTTAATGTCACATGAAAGCTCAGCTCTTCAAATTTAGTTTTGAAATATGAGATCAGAATCTTTCTGTATTATTTTCTAGCAACTAAAAATTTACAAATCATAAACTGAAGTACTCGAAACTTTTATAGGGGCACGAAGTTTTCTATTCGAAAGCTTGAGTATGTAAAAATAAAAAAATTTTTTACTTTTACTTCTGAAATCTGTTATCATAGATCCCTATGCCATCGTTAAGCAACCACTCGCTTGAAAGAAGAAATCGACATAAATCTCTTCGGTTTATTACAAATGTTTACTGCTACGTGAAAGCACAATTCTTAAATTTTTGTTCTGAGATCAGTCCGCGGAGCTTTCACACTCGTTTGCTTCTTAAGTTCAAACTAAGGATCACTTCGCTTTCAAATGTTCAATGCTACATGAAAGCGTATCGCTTACATTTTTGATCTGATATTAGCCCTCAGAGCTTTCTAAGGTGTTTAAAGCTTAAAAAAAAGGTTAAATTTGCTTTCAAATGCTTATTGCTACATTAAAGTGCTATTCTATAATTTTTAATCTGAGCTCTCGGAGCTTTCACATGCGCTCAAAGCTTTTACTTCCAAGGCATAAGTAAAAAGGTATACTTTACCTTCAAGTATTTGTAAGTTCCACTTTTGAGTTGAAACAACAATCACTTCATTTAATTACAACTTTTTTCTGCTGGCTGACCGACCCAGCGCGACTATAAAAAGGTGACGCAACTTAATTTCCATAAAATGTTTGAAATCAAATTTCTTGCTTGCGCTTCAATAGCCAGTCTATTATTACATTTTTTTTAGGTGTAACAAAAGTTCAACATTCGAAATGCTAACAGCTTTCTAATTATGCAATAGATCGCATGCCGACTGCCGGCGCATAACTGCAACTTTGCAATTGTAGACGCGCGTACTTCCATTCATACATACAAACATTTCGAGTCTTTACAAAGTTGCTTAATTTTATGCAGTGCTTTCAACATATTCCAAATATTTATACATACATATGTGTATGTATTTGCGTGGATCTGTTGTCTACGAAAATAAAAGCATTGAAAGTAATGAGCTTAATTAAAAGTGCCGTAAGTGGCGCTCAGCTAATGAGTAATAAAAATGTGGCTAAACAGCATTATTCACACACTTGATCCACAGCACAGCTGTTGTTGTAATAAAAAAAGAAATGTTGTTGGAAAAATGCAAAATAATAATTAATTAAAATAATGTACTACAACAACAAATATGCGCTTGAACATGCGACTCTTGGCATTAAATTAGCAGCGCGCGCTTGCCAAGCTGCTTTGTAGCATTTTTGTCATTTCTAAGAGCTACGGAAAAGCTGCCAAGTCGGCATTAATCCCAGGTCAAAACTTTTGCTTTAATTATGTAAAATTTAAATTGTGCGTTGGAAAAGTTTTAATTGTCAGGAAATTGCGAAGTTACGTAACTTGTCAAGTCACACTTGTTTAAAGACCCACTGTGTAGATGGGGGAAATACTTTCAAAGGCCAGACATATACATGATATGATCAAGCTTCACCCGCACTGACAACAAAAAACTAAATTCTTTTAACTCAAAGTTGAAGACCCATTAAGGAGATGGACACATGTTTTCAAAGGAATTCAATACATACATACCCGGTCTGACAACAAAAATTACATTTTCGCGTATTTTATTACAACTCTTGAACCAATAACTACATACAAGCATGTCTTTATCAAATTTTCCATATACAGGTTGTAAGCCTCGGCTATGTTGGCCTTCAGTCAAATTCGTTTTTCTTAGTTTCGGTTAACTCTTTAGAGTCCTCCATTCGATTTAGTTTTTGTAAAAGATTGTTTTGTTTTTTTTTGTTAGAAGTCTAGCATTGGCGCACCCAAAACTTTAACCAAATATTTAAGTTGAATCGACCCATAAGAGTTGTTAAGAATCTCTGTTATCTCTATTATGCCAACACGGCGAGTTTCAGGCACTGTTTGTTCAGTTTTTCTATGTTGTTGTCTTTAACAAAAATAAATAAAAATAAAAGTAAAAATCACTAGAGCTGTCAAATCTGTCCTACAAAATTATGAACCTGTATGAAATCTTCTAATATTTGTCTATAACATTCGTTAAGTCGGTAATGCCAGAACAACATGGAAACATTTCTCGGTAAAGCATATAATGAGAAGGCAAAATAACGCTCCTCTACCAACCATAGAAAATTAAGTCCCAGAAGATTTGTGATGTAAAAAAAAAAATTATAAATCGCCTATCGACAGTAATGTACTTTGAGCATTTGATTAGAAGATGTTAAATTACAAAGCTCATAAATTACATCTTGATCTCTCCGCTTGCTTAGTTTTCGTTATTTTCTGTCACTTTAGTTACAACTTGACTTCAGGAGTTAGCTTCCCTTAGAAATGGTCTCCGACATTAAAACTATCCAATAGTTCAAAATAGTCAAGCAAAATGTATTTTAAATTTTCTTTGAAACAAAATCTCTCGTAAAAAACTGCAAAAGAACTTCTAGTCTATAGATCTAATAGTTTTTATGCGTATTTATAGTTGACGAATGGGCTTCAGGATCAAGCGATATTCCTGGCTGGCAACTGTGAAGTAAATCAACAAGCCTGGGCAGACACGACCCTATAACTAGACTTCGACAAAGAAGGAATTTATAAGGCTGTATGTACATATTTGAACTCAGTCTCGTTGGAGTCTATCTCTAACTTACACAATAAACATGAAAACATAGCATGTATGACCGAACTCCAGTAAGAGTGTAAACAGGTCAATTCCAAATTGGCAGACATGTCAGCAGACTTCGACCACAATACAATCACTATTGTTTAAGCTTCCACAGACTTCGACAAAGTCTGTGGATATCACTATACCCTAAATTAAAATTAGTTAAAATTAGTGTTGGTTTTTTGAGTCAAAGTGTTTTTTTTTTTTTTTTTTTGTTAGACTTTTGACTTCGACTTTTTTCTAGTTGTTTTAAGGCTAACTGACCAATTTTATGTTGCTATTTTAACGCAGAAATTCTGTCCGACTTTTTTTCAATGAAAATTAGCTTCTTCAATTTTTTTTTTATAATACAGAATAGAAATGTTTTCTTTGAAAATTTTCAAATTAAAAATTACTTTTACAGTGAACAATAATGTAAATTATTATATTTTTTATTAAGAGAAACTTGCCATCCGATATGCTCCAGATGCAATATAAAGCTTTTACGAAAATGAAAAAGGAAGATTTTTTACAATTATTAAATTGAAATTTGCAACATGCTTACATAATTTTGTTCAACTTCCAATAAAGAAATTAAATACGAATTTTCAAATTACAAACAAGTAAAATTCTAACGCAAGCATACCATTTACATGTAAGCACTGACATAAACAGGCACTTCAAACTTTTGACAGCGTCACTAATGTTAATTAGCAGCAATTTGACAGCAAGCAGCTGTTCTTGTCTATTCGGGTGTCAAGTTGCTAAATAAACTCTTACTAAATGAGTGTGTAAAGTGGAAGCGCTAAAAAAACAAAAATTATAACCAGTCATAAACGAAAATGTAAAGTTGACAGTTGTCCGTTAGTTTTGAGGCTGTTGAAAGAGGAGGCATTGAGAAATCACTTATGATGCACATACGTATACGTACATACATATTAGACGGGTTAATTCAAGTTCAGCTGTCACAAATGATGAAATCTACAAATTGTTTGAGTGAAAAATATATATATATTACAAATGAAAAATTTTCCAAAAATTTTATTTGTACTAGATATGCTTGTTTGTTATACTATAATTTCGCAACTTTTGTCCACAACATTTGTATAATATGAGTAATTAACTTTTTGAGTTTTTTTCTTAATTTTGTGTGTTTTTTTTTTTTTTTTTTTTTTTTGTTTTTTTGCTGAAAGCTCGTTTACGAGTATTTATTATCTGCATGGGTGAAAGTGGGTGACTGCACATCTTCTTCTTCGAAATGCGCAAATTTACTCATTTCTTTATTTTTAACTTCAAGTGTAATTGAATACTACTCAGCATTCACTTTGTAGCTCTTACAGTGGCAACATAAATATTTGACTTATAGTTAAGCCCGCAAGCATATATTACTGCTGCACTCGAGTGTTTACTTTAGTACTTTCAGTCAACGCTTTGTTTTATGACTTTTTATGGTCTATTTACTATGTATGCATGTATATAGTATATAAATGTAAAGTATAGACAAAAAGACAGGCATGAGGTAGTGAATGGTGAGAGACTTGATTTTATGGTTCTTTTGGAATGGCTTAAAAAGTTTATATGGAGATCTTTTATTGCATATGAATAATCAGAAAATTGGATTAGCCTTCCGAAGTTCCGAAAAACAGCTTTTCACATAACATCAAAAATTTATATGAAAACAATTTAAAAGAACAAAATTTTTGTCTTGTACAAAAAAAAAGGGTCTCAAAAATATAGTATTTTTTATTTAAAACATTAAAGAGGTAGTCGTAGTTTGTTTCATTATTTTCAATAAAAAATAAAAATTTGATGTTTTAGTTTTTAAATTTCCAAAAACTTAATTTTGAACTGAAAACCAAATTATATTCTAAAAGAAATTTA
>NW_017534852.1:439335-440466 GCF_001853355.1 Bactrocera latifrons
TTAAATTGTTTTTCTTCTTCAAAATAATATTTCCTAAGTGTTTCCGTTTTGTTTCCTTCGTGTGTGCCTTTAAGTAAAAGTCTATTTATAAATAAATAAAGTTTTTTTTATTTAAGCAAAGCATTTTTGCTTCCAACAGTAGAATTGAATTTTCATCATCATGTTTTCGCTAATGAAATTAGCGCCCAGCTGAATGACAGATGTCATATTGCTCCAACAAACAGGCATCTTAACAAGCACATACACGCACCCGCATACAAATGCTACAATTGAGCTGAAATGTGTTGCATTTACATTAACAATACGCTAATTGCTCAAATGGGCAAAAAAATATTTGAAAATATAACAAAATGAACATATAAACTTTCAAGCGTCAATGACATGCAAATAGAAATACATATGTATATATATGATATATTAGTAAATGGCGTCTTATTGCAAAATAGTCGTACCCAGATATTATATTTTTAGCGCAATGTTTCATATTAATATTTTTTGTTGTTATCAGTTTTGTTAATGAAAACGTTTTTTCTTTATTTATTTTTTTTGGTTTGGTGATTTTTTCCTTCACACACTTAGCACTAGTCTAACCATAAATAGTGCAAATAATACATAGCATTCGCATGAGCTCATTAAAATTTTCACAGCACAAAATTCCGTTTCAATAATTTAGTTTGTATATGTGTGGCATGTAAGCAAATTGTTGATGTTTTTTTTTTTTTTTGCCACTTTAAAATCCAGTTTTTTTGAATTATACGTTTTGACAAAAATTAACTTGTTTAGCCCGATATGCGCTGTTTATTGGCACATGTTATTTTATGCCGGTTAAGCCAATTAAATTTAAGTGTCCTTTTTTGTTATTCTCGTATTGATTATTGTTGTGTTTTCGAATACAAAAACAAGTTTTTAGTTATACTTAGTAGATTGGCATATATTTGAAAGTAAAGACAACGCATTGCGCATCTCTATACAGCAGCTGGTTTTATAGCTATAACAATGAAATCCGAAATTTATAGTGCAAAAGTCTTCTTTGAATGAACCGAAATTTTGGCGGGACTAAAGCAATTAAAATTTAAATTTTTATGGGCAATAGTCAATTGAGAAGATTAATCAAAACGAGATTTTAATTCT
>NW_017534852.1:442519-465440 GCF_001853355.1 Bactrocera latifrons
TTTTTTTTTTTTTTTTTTTTTTTTGTGATACGAATTTACAGAGTAATAATTTACTCACATAATATTATTTAGTTTTGTTTTTGTTGGAAATATTATATAAAAAAATTTTTCAGTTATGTAAACAAAAATTTCATCTGAAATATTGAATAATAGGGATGCTTTTTGTGGATGGAAATAGTTTTCTTTTCTAGCTTGGATTTCGAGCTTAAGGAATTATTATTTGAGCCCGCTTTGTATCCAACAGCTATTTTCATTTCACTTCTATCTTAGTAATTTCAGGATTGGAGTTGTCAAGACGTGACAAATTTGTATTTAATTTCAGTTATCTATGACATTTTCATATTTCAAAATAAATAAGTAAACTCTCAGGCGTTTATGCAGTACTCTACAGTCGCTAATTGCAAGTGACATTGCAAAAAGCATAAGATAAGAGTTCAGGTATCTAAAAACAAAACACTCCAAAGCCGTATGCGTAAAAATCTCAAATTAATTGCGATATCGTGGCTTAAACATATTATATTTTCAAAAAAAATCACTTCATTTAAGTGTTTCTTGCTATAGCAAAGCGAGTTTGTCACATCTCTGCTCCCTATGTCTACTACATTGAAACATTGTTCTGTTGTCGAAAAAGTACAAGTGCAAGAACAAAATTTTATACGCTTATACGTTTTATACAAGTTATATGTTCGATTCGCAAGGTTTTTTTAAAAAAAAGGCCATTCTCTTACAAATGTCAAATTAAAACGAGGTTTGCTTACGATTGAAAACAACTTCATATATTCTTTTATTTTAATTGCCTCGTATAATTTTTTTGTTCATTGTCTTAGCAATATTTTTACCGTGATTCTGTCACTTCAGGTTAGTGGCGCAAACACTTACTTACCGTTCACTCCTTAACTGTATTATTTTTGCTCTACTCGTTGCACGACACTTAACCGCATAATTGCGACAACCTACAGTTAGGATGTGGTGTAAAAAAATATAAATTAATTTTCATTAAAAAAAAATTATATTTATTAAAATTAAATTGCAACAACAAATACGCTTGGAGTGAATGCTGCGCGGTGTAAGGTTACTGGAGGTGAACGATTGACCTTATGACACCCACACTCAGCCGCAAGCACACGCAGCTATTAAATTTCTATTGTTCAAAAAAAAGACTCTAAATAAATAAATGCTCGTGGCTTCATATGTGTTTACCTTATATGTAAAAGTATATGTGTATTTAGCGCATTTAACTGTGACATTTGTAAGTGGAATAAATTTATGTCAGCGCCGCAATTCCGGCATGAAATTAAAACGGCGTTATAAAGGTCGCTTGGAGATCAGCCGCAAGCTCAGCGTAGCAGCAGCGAAAGCAAGTGCTGGCGTGAGTCATTATTTACACACTTACGTATACATATGTATATTACAAAATAGTTAAAGTGAGATATCTATAACTTCTAACTATTTTTACAAATTTGAAATGAAAATGTAATATATGCCAATATGAAGCTTTTAGCCAGCTGCCTGTTGTGGCTGTAATAAAACTAAAATGGCACCAATACATTTGCATACATATGTGCATATAAATTGTTGGCGTTATAAATATATTTACAGTTGAAACCTGTTTCCGATTAAGTCATTTTTCTCACTTTCATACGCAAATTCCATATGCGAATTTATTTATATTTTGTTTTTGTAATGCAATGATTCATGTTTCGCGGGCGAATCAATTTGTTGCTAGTCATCTGGCCTGTCTGCGCATCATTTTGCAAAAATTCCTTTTTCTCTTTTTGTATGATGAGTAATTCATTCAACTGTGTGCGTAAATGTGGGTGAGAGATTTATTGAGTTACGGTTAGTGGCCATTTGTGGACATGACGGAAGACACTTATGAAAATTTTTGGTTTAAACGAATATACAATTATATAAGTATGTATATATCTATTTTTTTTTTTTTTTTAGTATTAGAGACTTGAGAATATTGAATGGTTAGGTGAAGATAACCTTCGGTTGCTGGAGATGTTTAGTCAGTTGCTCGATTTTGGCGACCAGCAATGTGGATTCGCCGCTTTGCTCAGTAGTTGTCATTACTTTACTGATCTTTCAAAAATTATTTATTTTTTTTTTATTTCTTACCTAGTCGGGAATACAGTTCACATAAGCTGCCCATGACCGTTCACGTCCTTCAATGTTAACTTCGAGAAATGAATGTTTGCGGAACAGCTCAGGTTCTGGAACAACAGATTTTTAATTTCGCCCAAACTTAAACCTGTAGGAAAAAGGTATTTGAGTAACATAAAGACCAGCTCAGACCATAGATCGTTGTGCACTCTCAGGAACTCGGTAAAGCGGCATCTATAGAGCGTATAGTTGTCGAGGAAGACAATGGAAGGTTTGAACATTATCATCGTTAAAGCCCAGCTGTCAACCCACTCAGTCATTATACATTCTTTCATAACTCGTGTTCCAATATACATATATAAAATTGTGCAGCTTGAGTGGAAAAATTTTAGAAATTTTTGTCAAATCCAAATATTTCTTTGGGCTTGTATGCACAATGAGCTTAATAATGTTTCAGTTTATTATTGATTTAGCTGTTTATTGATTTATTTAGATTGAAAGGCTTTTGTTTTACTTTGTCTTAAGAATTTGCAGGCTTTCTATAACTGAACAATAAAAAATTCCTCCAATTTCTAGTAACCTAAGTTTTTATTGAACCCAAGAGTCTACAAGGGTGAATATATCCAGCATTTAGAAAGATACCTCCTATTTGTATCATAAGTATATTATGGGTTTCAAACCTTTAGGCAGAACCAAGAGTTTTGAAAGCTTATGCCTACCAATAATTCAAAAATACCGAGCTTTGAGAGCAAATACAATAGTATCATACGTTTCTAACTCTCTTCTAAAACCGCCTAAACGTATAAAATTATATCTTATAATTAGGAGTCAAGAAGTAACCACATTTGAAATTCAATAAACTCATTTCAATTCCAAAGGCAGAAGTAAGTGATTTTGTAATTTCGTTGTAATTCTCTCTTACTTACGTTAGACGATAATAGTTGAAACGACAACAATTTAAATTCGTTTTCAAAAGTAGTATCATCTCATATTTTATAACAAGATCTACAACTTTCTCGCAGAGAAAAAGTGTATTCATATGCGTGTTCAAAATTGAGAGCTTTAAGGTCCTGAGGCCATTTAGTTCAGGTTAAGCTATACCATATTCAGTAGAGACACGTTATATAACATAATCATCATGTCACGTGTTCAAATCATTTCCATTATACTTAAAACAATCTGCAAACTCGTTAACAATCTGTTAATCTTAAACTCTTGCAGATTCCATTCACAAAATTTACTGTTTTTACCCATCTCCATATTTTAAAACAACAATATACATGTGAAGCTGAGTAAATTTTAGAGATTTTTTTTAGAAACCGCTGTTTCTGCCACAAAATTGTGTAATCGTGATTCATATGCCGTTGTGGGAATATTGTCAATCAATCAAATTACCGTTGACAGTTTTCGTCACTTGGCAACAGACTGCAGAATATTGTAAATTTGTTTAATAGTTAAATATGTCAATTTATGTATGTATTTTTGGGTTTAAAGCGTATTTGAAAATAGTACTCAATGAAGTGTAAATTTCAAGCTGGTTAAATTTGTCAGAGATGGCTCATCAATCAATTAGTGTTAGCTATAGAATTACTTGGCTATTATGAAAGCTGACTTACAGTAAGATGAGATGAGTTAAGGTAAAAAATAAAATTAATGCTGTAGAATTTAAAATTGAAGATTCGTTGCATGCAAAATCTTCTTGCCAAGTCGTTCTTCATTATGATATATTAAGTAGCATAAAGCTGACAAGTTGCCTGTTTGAGAAAGAAAGTCTAGTTTATGGAGTTCTTATGTTGCTCTTTCGTAAATTTCTATTTTGCAAAAGTTGAGACTTGAAAAAAGGTTCAATGATAGTTTTGAGCAGTGTCAAAGATTTAAGGATTTCGGTATATTTTCCAGCAGTTAGCGATAGCCGTGACCCAAAAGAAGGATTGAATTGATCTTTAATAATAGTATTTTTTTTAGGGTTAATATGTTCTAGAGAAAATATCTGCGGAAGATTTGTGGTCCTCTGCGCTTTGGCAATGGCGAATGCATCGGTCGATGGAACAGTGAGCTGTAAGAGATATACGACGCCATTGAAATAGTTCAGCGACTCCGCTGGCTAGGTCATGATGTCCGAATGTATAATAATAATCCAGCTCCAATAGTATTCAACGCCGGAATAATGAGGGAGAAGAACTTAATGGATAAATGAACTTTGTGAACTATGTCAAACCCCACTAGGTAACAAAGTCTTCATTATTGATGTTTTTTTTTTTTTCTTATAATAAAAACCTAAAAATCTGACAGTCACTTCTTTTTTTCAACAAACTTTCGCTGTTCACATAAATATCTATCAAAAGATATCTAAGTCTATGTAGTATTGAGGTTTCAAAACAATACTATTATGGATTTAAGTAAGTGAACATTATACTTTTCCTTGGTTTGTTCCACACATTCGGAAAACACTAGGTATATTGAAGATCGACAACGCGTAAGATGTTTATACATATATGTATTATATATAAATGTATTTTACTGAAAGCCCTCTGCTTCCAACATTTTTATTGCGATACTATTTGTATGTATTGGTTTTCCGGATCATGTTCTGGACTCAATATTTAATTCTAGGACCATATTTTCAATCTTTGTTCGATGACCTAGAATACTTAAAGTTGTTTCTAGTTAAAAAACACCAGTCATCTTTTCAATTCTTCCATTGATGGTTCTCCAACTCAGTTGTATGATGCGCTATCATATATTTGTTACTATTGACAATAAAATTATTTCATATTTTGTTGTAATTTAAATATCATAGACTATGAAATCAACATTGTAGAGATAGTAAAGGCTTTTCTTCACTTATTAACCAATTTCGTCCACAATTAACAACAATTCGGTAGTATCTTTTCATACACAGGCATTAACCAAGTAATACTATTTACGCTAGCATTCCTTTAGGTGTTGACAATGTCATTAGGAATTGTTATGGAAAGTAACGTTATTATAGCAATTTTTTTGTGTCTTCATTGGGCTGTGGCAAATAGTTGCTCGAGCAGTTTTCCCCTTTCTGACCTCAACAAGCAAAAACACGTCGCTTTTACTAGCAACAATTGTAATAAATTACAATTTGGTCAGTGCAGAAGACAATATAAATGACAATTTGATAACATATAAATTTGGTCAGTGTAGAAGACAAAATAGATGACAATTTGATAACATATAAATTAGGGTGGCTTGAAAGTAAAAATAATGATTTTTTGTTTTTGTTGATCTCACGACCTCAATCGGCACACCTCAGTCAGATATATGGTATACATAATTTTCAACTGATGAGAGAGGTTGATAGATAGATGACATATTAAGCAGTTCGAAGTTTTTATTAATTTTTGTTAAATACCTTAGGAAGATTAAAAAAAATTTTTTTACTAATAATTGTTGGAATATGTATGAATAACGATTAAGAGGATTAGTTGCATAAAATCAAAAAAATAAATTCATTATTGCTATATTTAAGAACAACCCTACTGTATTTTTTTTTTTTAATATATAAAATATTTGTTAGGATAGATTACAAAATGTGTAGTTTTCTTTCTTGAAAAATGGGTTAGCTGTGCTGGTTCGAAATAATTTTTTTTTTTCAACAACGATCGTGTCCTGTATTTTTAAGAAATTGTGAAGTTTAGAATAAAGGGCCATATATTTTTCTCACCAGTAGATACCGAGATATGAATTTTTCTTACCAAAAATACAAAAAATAAGTAACTGAAAAGCTTTGGACCCTACTATTAATGTGATCAAAATGATGGAAATAAATTTTCAGAGTAAAAAGTGATTTTTAGTACAGACCCTAATACCGGTCCATGAAAGCTACGCAAGGAATGTCAGCAACAAAGCGAGATGACACTTGCAGTAGTGTCATATATACACACATAAGTACATAAATAAGCGTGCTTGTAATTGCCCACTCACCGTATTTTTTGTTGTTTGTGCCAAACACGCTTTTTTCGACAGCTACAATCGCTAAGCGTCACCAAAAATAATAATGCCACAAAACAAGTGTCACGGCCACAAGCAATTGTAAACACAATAGCAATAGCAAAAAATGCCGTGGAGTAAACATAAACTTTATTGCCGCAAACTACCCTGTGGGAATATTTAAGCTAAGTTGAGAAGTGAATATGAAACGTTATTCCTCAAGCTTTTTCTTCTTTATTGGTGTAGGTTATAGCCGAGTTTACAGCAGCGCGCCAATGATTCTTCCTTTTCGCAGTTTGACGTCAACTAGAGATTCCAAGTGCAGCCGGGTCCTTATCTACCTGACCTTTCCAACGGAGTGGAGGATTTTCTATTACTCTGCTTTACCCGTATTAACCAGCCGCATACTCTTAATTCGCTGCAATATGTCGATGTCGTCGTAAATCTTGTACAGCTAATCGTTCCGTTGATTGCGATACTCGCCGTCGCCAATTCGACCATAATACCATAAATCTTTCGCAGAACCTTTGTCTGGAATACTTGAAAACTTCTCAAGCAGTCTAGATAAAAATTGCTATTAAAATTCTTCGTTCTTCGATCCAGCCGGTGGTGGAGACTTCATTCTTAACCAACACTTATTTTGATTTTTGGATTACTTTGAAGTTTATATTTTAATATTACCTGGATTTCGAATAATTTACTATTTTATTAGTCAAGATTACTGGAAAAAGTAAAAGTTCGTCTCACTAGGCATAATCTATAATTATATCCACAATTATCATCAGATTCTGTCATAAGTTTCCTCTCATAGAATTTCAAAATAATTGTTTGTCCATTTTTTTCTTATGAGATACACTGTCTTCTTGCTCCGAATCTCTCGATACAACACAATTTTTGCCATTTTGATAATTTGGAAGATATCGTTGTTATTTCTAGAAAACAAATTTAGGTGTTTTAGGCCGTCTCGCTTACAAAAAACAAACCTACTTGGAAAAGAATATATTTTTCGATTTTTTTTTTTAAATCGTTTGTCAGTCTAATCTTCCAACAAAATTGTTCGAGATTGCAAATCTTGTCATATGCTTACATAAAGCTTCCGTTTAATTTACCACAGTTCCTACAGTGTACAAAATTTTCAAATCCGAACAGTTTACCATATATTTTTCTCTACCGCCTGGTTCACCCGTCTTCAATACCGTTTATAGCTTTAACTTTAAGACGATTGTGTGACGATCTGGTACTTAATGACTGTTGTGTCAGTTGTATGCATATTTATATGTGTATGTACTTACCTAAGTACTGCGTAAATATGTATTAAAAAAAACAAAATTGCTTGTCATCCAAGATTAAGAGGTGATGTAGTGATTTCCTTGAAGACGATTGATGATTTACTTTTTTGTTTCGTGGTCATCATTGTTGGGTCTATGATCTGTGACGTTTTGATTTATTGTCAACAAGTCATCAATCAAAGTGTTAAGTAACTGTTATTTGTAACGCTATTTTTAGTTCATACAATCAGGCACTCGTATTTGGCATTTACCATTTTATGTAAAACAGACAGATGTTCTTACATATTTTTTTTCTCGGAATATTTTTTTTTGTTTCATTAAATTTCTTTTTTATTAAAATTCCTCAAATTTTCTCAAACTACGTAATTTTAATTTTTTTATTTAGTAAGAAAAATTATAATAATCAACGCAAATATTTCCACATTTTTAAAACTTTGTTTCTCGTACAAAAATAATTATCTTGCTCATTCTAGAAATTATCTCAGGACATCTTAAACAAACTGGATTTTTATTGCTCAATATTAATTTGTCAGCTTCATTGTGCTGAGTCCAAAGATGGTTGCAAAAAATATAATAAATTAAACACCAAATTTGTCAATGGATATGCCTTTTATGGCAAGACATGGCAAGCGTTTTGTTTTATATCTTTTCTATTGTATGCTTATTTACTGCTTTTTGTTGGCACTTTAGGAAGTAAATTTCCTAGAAAACTGGTTTATATGGTTCTTTGTATCCTAAGGCAACTGAAGTTTTTACTATTGAAAGCATTTAAATACGTTTTAATGATGAAAAGTGAAAGTAAAGTATTCAGTGAGTGAAACCTTAAATAACCAAAAAACGTTGACAATGATTACAGGGACACATAAAACAGTAATTATCGTAATGTTTTAGACGTTATTGTTTTTAAAGTCTTGCAATTTGTACTTGTAAATCATCTGTCAGTATGGAGCATAAGTCGGTTTTAAAATTGTATATGCTTGACTGTTTGAAATTATTACTATAGAATGAGGTTTTTATATAGATTACAAGTAAAATCGATTAATGGCAACCCAGTGATATATTTGTATGTTTATATATTTCATTTTTGGTTTTCTTTTTATTATTATTTTGAAATTTTTTAATAAAAGTTTGACAAAATTATATTGACACAAATTTGTAGTTGTGAAACAGACTGGGCTATAATATTTTAAGACTCGTTTTCGAATTTACTTCTTCACAACAGCTGACGGCTTTAAGCAGCGTTGAGATGCTTTTTATAGTTAGAATGCAGACTAATGCCTTTTAACTATTATTACCAAATAAAATGTACTTTTAAAATTATTTAAGCCAAAAAAAAAAAATTATATTTAAGAATATGCAAGTAACTGCATTCAGAGAGAAACAAGAAATTAAAAGAATTAGATATTAAACATAACCTATAATTTCTAAAGCTAATTGGATTATTTTAGAGCATTAAAATACTGCATCTGTCGCCTGAAGTTTTAAACGAACCGAAATTGTATTCATTTGTACCAAACATACGAATTCTGGTAGTGTGGCAATGCTGTTGCAAATGTTCTAAGTGGACTGTTAAAAGTTTTGCTCGGTGAAGTATAGGAAAGGACATTTCTGAAAAAAAAAAAACAGAAAACAAATATTTGTTGTTTTACAAATTTATGCTTTCAAACCTTTTCTTTGGTATCTTCTTTGACAATACACACTAGTTTGGAACGAAATAAATAATAAATACGTGCATATACATACAAATTACATAATATATAATATAATATTAAGAACTCAAAAATTATTTTGAAAATTTCAATAACGAAATATTTTTTGTACAGTGTTGCCATATCGAAATTCAATATAAATTAATTTGAAAAATAAATAAAATCTTTCTTTTTCTTTCGGTGGAATAAAATTAAGAATTAAAATTGTTTGAGAGTTGCCACACATTTTTTTCATAAAGAATAATTTAAAATATGTGTTAACATTATAAACTGTCAAGACTTAAATGGGATTTTATTTTTGGAGTTGCTACATATTTTTGTCATAAAAAATAATATGTAAATCATATCAAAATATTGAAATAAATACAATTTATAATGACATTATTAAATGTGAAGACCTAATGGTAATATATTTTTTGGAGTTGACAAATATCTTTTTAGAAAAATAGTGTAACAATAATTCATTTGAAAAAAAAAATGGATTTTGTTTTTGTTTTTTAAAGGAAATAAAGAAAGAATTAAAATTGACTTAGAGTTGCCAAATCTTTTTCATAATTGTATTTATTTGTTGACCATACATATGCATCTAAATATTGAAATAAATAATTTGTATATAAAATATTTTATGTTAGCATTATAAAATGTTAAGATTTAAGTTGTAATTTATTTTTTGGAGTTCCCACGTATTTTGGTAAAAATATACAGTATAATTAGTAATAATAGTTAATTAGAAAAATATGAATTTTTTCTTATTTTGAAGGAATAAAAATAAAAATTAGAATTGATTAAAAGTTGCCACACATTTTTTTATCAGAAAAATAATTTCATATAATATCATAACTCACTATTTCAATATATGTGTTTATAAAGCATTTTATGTTGACGCTACAAAATGTTACTACTTAAGTGGTCGTTTATTTTTTGGAGTAGCCACGTTATTTTTAGAGAGAGTGTCATTTAGATATGATTTATGATAGAAATAAATAATGTGTATATTAAATATTTTATGGTAACATTATAAACTTTATTATTTCGGGTTGCGACGTATTTTTTTTTTTTGGAGAAATTGAAAGTTTTGGTTGAGTTTAGAGTAAATTAAATAGTTTGAAATAGTATAAGGAATATTTAATTTTTCACTTTACCGCACTCAAGCTAAAAAAAGAAAAAATCAAAATCGCCATTGAGTTGCCATTAATTTGTAATGCTAAATAATAATACTTAATATATGTCCAAATACTGAAATAACAAAATTCTGTATATAAAATAATTTATATTGAGATCATATAATGTTGGAAATTAAGTCAGTTCGTGGTTGTCACATTTTTTTTTTTGCAAAAAATTAAATTGGATTTTCGTGGTAAAATAGTAAAGCGTATTGTATTACAATTGTACCCCAAACAGGGTATACGAGTATTAGAACTCTCACGAGAATTGTATTACCCAGAAAAAAACGTCAGGGCTATATAAATCTTTACATACATATGTATGTATATAAATAACAAGCGAGCTGATTAACAAGTCCTTGTAGAAGGTAGGGATATGAATAAGTGAACTAGTCTTTCAGTTTTCAAGATATTGATCTGCAAAATTTCTCTCGACTTTTTTTCACAAGAAGCTGTTCATTTTTTAGAACAACCGATGTTGGACCACTATAGCATACTGCTGTCATACAAATCTTCTTCCCATACGAGCAAGTTCAGTTTCGCGCGAGATTGTGTGGTGAGACGTTTTTTGCACTCATACGCTACGTACGGTTTTTTACACAAGGATTTTTTTTACATTTATTTCTGAGAACAACTTCTCTTTCTTTAGATCATGTCATCATTATTTAGCGTATTTTAAAATGAAAATCGGTGAACAGGATAAAGCTTGGGCCCCTCACAAGGTGTGCAAGCAGTGTGTCGAGAGTTTACGAATGTGGACTAAGGAAACACGTGATAAAATGCCAATTGGTATACCAATGAGTTGGCGAGAGCCCAGAGATCATTCAAGTGACTGTTATTTCTGTGTGGTGAAAACGTCAGGTTATAACAAAAAAAATAAATGTAAGATAGAGTATCATAATTTACTATTGGCTATACGCCCAGTGCCACATTCACTTGAAATCCCAGTGCCAGTTTTCGAAGAACTACCCCTATCAGAAATACAAGAAAGGGTGTGTGATGATGATTCAAGTGACTCCAACGATGAAGACTTTTAAACTGAAGACGACTCTGCTCGAAAGAGATTTGATCAGAATGAGTTGAATGATTTGGCACGAGATTTGGGACTATCCAATAAAGCTTGAGAGCTGATGGCATCCAGACTCTATGGGAAGAACTTGCTTGAAAAAGTAGCTAAGATATCCTACTTTCCATCCAGAGAAAGTGAATTTCTGCCATATTTTCGAAAATGACTCAGGATTTGTGTATTGCTGTAACGTACAAGGTTTAATGAATGTGTTGGGAATTCCAACATATAACGCAACTGAATGGAGACTTTTCATAGACAGCTCAAATAGGAGCTTAAAGTGTGTACTATTGCACAATGGAAATGTCTTTTGTTCATTTCCAATCGGCCATTCTGTTCGTTTACAAGAAGCATATGAAGACATAAAGAGAGTAAATGATTTGCTGCAATATGACATGCATAAGTGGATCATCTGTGTTGACCTTAAAATGGTCTGCTTCATATACATATAAAGCTTGGGCTCATGAAGCGGTTTGTTAAAACTTTGTCCTCTGAAGGGGACTGTTTCAAACATTTAATTTTGGCATTTCTTGGACTGTCTTTTGAAAAGGTAAAGGCTGGTGTATTTAATGGTCCACAGATTCGGCAACTCGTTAAAGATGAACATTTCATCGAAATAATGACAGAACTTTAAAAGAACGCTTGGTTGGCATTCAAAACCATTATCAAAGATTTTCGTCGAAATACTAGAGCAGAGAACTAGATTGACATTGCCAACCAACTCTTGGAGAGTTTCAAAAGGCTATGTTGCAATATGAGCAACAAATTGCATTTTCTACATAGTCATCTCGCCAATTTCCCCACAACCTTGGTGCAGTCAGTGATGAGCAGGGAGAACGTTTCCACCAAGACCTGCAAACCATGGAAGCTCGGTATCAGGGAAGATGGGATGAGCACATGATGGCTGACTATTGTAGGAACATCAAGCGAGATTGTCCGCAAACTGAAAACTCCAGAAAGAGTTATAAGAGAAAATTTTTACCGTAATGTTGATGTCCATGTTATCCCTTCTACAATGACAATTTCACTTTACAAAAAATGTGATTTAATAGCATTTGTTCAAATTAAATTTATGAACAGTATATTCAGCATAATTTTTCATCTTTTCCTTTATTTCGTAATAATATTTTATATGACCATTGGGAGAAAGAGGGTATTCTGTAGTTTAAAAACTTGATGTGATAGACAAAAACGAGGTTATTTTTGGATTCAGAGGCCAAAAGTGACTCAAAAACAAGTATTAAATGGAAGTCAACAAAAATTGTGTTCCCCAGTGTTATCTAAGACAACGCTTAAATTTCTGACAAAATCTTTTCGATCGGATCACTATATTATATGGCTGTCATACAAACTGAACAACCAAAATTAAGTTTTTGTATGAAAAACTTTTTTATTTCTCATGAAAACATCACAAAAATGTACATGGATTGTAGTACAAGGCATCGATATAATCTCCGAAAAAATTAGTCAGATCGTAATACTATAGCATATACATAGCTGCCTTACAGACTTTTCGTTCAAAATCAAGGTAAAGATTTATTCAATGAACGTTGTTTATGGTATAAGAAACAACGTATCAAGAAGAAATTATGGCTGGCAACAATTACATAATTGCATAAAAAATTGTGTTGATTCGTTACACTTTTCGGTTTCATGCTTAATATGCTTAAATTTGTGAAAACAAAAGCGAATTGCCAAATGCAACTTTTTAACAATTATTTTCAAATTTAAAATGCATTTTAATAGTGGAATAAATTGCCTTATATACATATATGTATGCATATGTATAAATAGTAGATACATGAGTGTGTGCATTGGTGTGTTTATTCGTATATATGTACATAGATAAATTTGTACATGCACACATGCAAATTGCCGCTCAGAGTCAATGTCAGCGTGCGGCCAAATCCAATGGATTTCGAGGTATTTTTCAGCGAATAATTTCCGAACTAAGCTTTGCTGTTTATTTTTCCAATGCATTAGCACATGAGCTAACATACACATAGTACTTACACACTTACTTGTATATGTATGTGTGTATGACGTCTGTGGCAATTAGTCAACGCGCGTCTTCTGGCAGCCAAAAGATCTTGTTAAATAATAATTATCGCTCTTTTGACTTTGCTTGTTTTCGCCAGCGGCAGCCGTCTGCTTAAGTAGGCGTTTTCCTTTTAGCCACAAGCGTAGAAAGTATTTGGCGGCAAGCAGATAAACATACACACACACGCGATTATTTGCTGAGATATTTGAATTTCCTACGGCCAAAGAGCCATTCATCATTGCAATTGCAGTGAAATATATTTTACGCACAAATTTATATATACACATTTGTAAGTCATGGCCTTAGCCACACACGCGCACGCACACATGTAAACTTAAGTGTGTTTGCGTGCGTACCTGCCGCGCCTCGCCGTCCAAGGATGCCGACTGCGGGCAAAAAAAACGGTGCATTCAAAGTGGTTGCTTGTACCAGATATATATTTATGTGTATATGTAGAGTGTGTTAGAATGTGTCTTCTACTTCGTTGCAACGTTCGCTCTTCATGTTTCTATGGCTTCGCATACTTCTTATATTTAAGTGATTTGTTTGTCAAGGTCTTTCCCTTTGCTACGTATGTGCGGCTGTAATATATATATGTATGTATTCGGTAGGGTGAGACAAAAAGACGAAATGAAAAAAACAACAAAAATGTTAACCTTGACAGCAGCGAAGCTGTAATACCCATCACATGTACAATTTTTATAGTATTGAAGAGGCATTTTTTTTTTTTTTTGCAAAATCCATTTATCGAGCTTTCTGTGAGGTCTGAGAACAGAAAATAGTCGGTGGAGGCTAGATCTCGAGAATGCGGTGGATGCGGAAGTGATTCGAAGCCAAATTCGTGCATCCAATTCATGTCAATCGTTTCTTTTTCCTCAAGCGCGCTAATTTTTCGGCGATTTCGTCCTTCAAACGGTCTAATAATAGTCGCTGTTGATAGTACTTTGGTAATAAATAAAAATCATTTCGGTCGCATTCCAAAATACAGATACCTTCCCAGCCGTTTGTAACGTTTTCCAAGCTTTGGAGCGGGTTCATCGTAAGCAGTTCGCTCGCACAACTGTTGATGGTACTTCGGAGCCATGCTTCATCCATTCTCACATGTCGATACAAAAATCCGGGTTTTTTACGGTTAAAAATGTCCAAACACTGCTCTGAATCATGAATTCGTCGTTGGTTTTGGTCAAAAGTGAGCTCATGCGGCACTCCTTTTGCACAAAGCTTCCTCAAACCCAAATATTAGATAATGACATGCTCTATACACTCAGCTGACAGGCACTCTGCCTGTTATCTCAAACAATTTTATTTTACTTTTATCCAAAATTATTTTATGTACTTTTTTGATATTTATATCGGTAAACTCTCTTCTTTCGGGACGTCCATTGTCTTCATCGTCCTCAGTGCTCAGTTCACCTCATTCAAACGTAGCAAACCACTTTTTAACGGTCGGTTTGTCTGCTGTAGAGTTCTAATAATGTTGATCAATTGAAATCTTGGCTTCAACTGTATTTTTCACTTCAAAAAGCAATACTTTTTCAATACTCTTATTCCGTTTTATTCACATTTTCACAGTAAAAAAAAGTTGCTTAACTCAAAACGATATGATTCATAAACTAATGGTCCGACAGTTGAATGTTATGGTTAACTAAAAATCGTATGTATTTTATCCTAGTAGCGCCATCTATGTATGTATCTGGTCGGACAATTTCAAGCAACTTGTTAAGTCAACTTGTTCGAAAGTTATTGAATGGGAAAAACCTGTTTGTAACATTTTTTCAAAACAAAAAAAAAAAAAAAACCTCAACGTCATACTTTTTTTGACACACCCTAATTTATATATGTATATGTATATAACTATAATCTTGTAGGAAGTCTCCTGAAATATATTTATACATGCCGCATGTTCTCAAGGGCGTGGGAAAATTTTGTAACAACACAGAGCTCATGTTGCAATTCTTGGGATACCTTGGCGCTCCCATTGCGGAAGTATTGAACAGAGATAGATACGTATACATATGTACATACATGGCTTAAGAATGTAATATGAATAAGTGGTACACAAGATTATCGATCTCTTTTATGATTTATTACTACATAAGTATTATATATGTATGTATATGCCATGTACTCATTCCACTATTACCCTTCGCTATAAAACGATGCATGCAAGGTTTCTTATTCACTTGTTAAATACTCCTTGGGCCAAGATGATTTCTTACTCATGTGTTACTGGAAACTTTGAATTTTCTGGTGTTGAATATTGTATTCTACCACCTGCAATGTGGATCACAGAATTACAAGTAAACGAATGAAGTAACCACCTGCATTCCGTTAAATTCCTAGCGAATGGAAACTATGCTTTGCACTCGCTTTAAGCGCCTTACATTTTCAACTTTAAGGTTGTCTGGCTTTTTGGAATTACCTCCTCCTTGATAGAACAAGCTATTTAGACCATCCAGCGGTTGGACATGCTATATCTGCAAAACAAATTCCATGAATGTTGGTTCTGTAGAACCAGAACGGATACCGATTTTTATTTGCAGTGTCTCTACAAATGACTTCGAAGGTCTTTTCTACCGCTACAAGAACAACAACTGCAATGTTATCTTTAAGTCACGTGCAAGAGAGTAATCTGAAATTTCCCCGAATTTGAAATTAAAAAAAAATCTGCCAAAAACACTCAGCTTATCTTTAGCCGCTTAAGATTTGTAAAACCCTCCTTTTTCCAAAATAAAATTTCCTTTTGGCTTTAAACAGCAGTAGGATTACCCGAGAGACCTCTCCTGGTATGATTCATAAAACTCTTGTGTGGTTTCTTGAAATTCTAAAACTTAAAGGCGGAGAAACTATACACTTGGTCGATAAATCCGGTTACAGACTGATTACCGGATATATTAAAAGGGAAAAGCACTCACTTCTAATAAAGCTCTTAGAGTATTACAGTCAAGAAAGCTAGATTAAATTAAGCTTATTGCTTATTGCTAGTTTTGATGGGTGAGCTTACTTCATTACCTAAATATAATGTATTAATTATAAAAGTGATTTTAATTTTCAAACAATCTTTAATCTGAAATCTTTGAACACCTGAAAACTTTCTTACTAAAACACCCTAGAATTATTAAAGTTGACTTTTGTTGTCCCCGAAAGTTTATCCTTTCAATTTTAATCGATATTTTAGATTACGGTATATAGAAATGACGACTTTTTTTTTATTATATTAATAAGGTTTTTCTTCCGATTTTTTAGGATAGTCAGGAATCACAATGAACCTTCTTTAGCCGAGATGAAGTTATATTTAAATACAGTTAGTACAGATGACCACTTTTTGTTCTAGAAAATCTTTAATCTCATTTTTATTATTTACAAGGAGGGTTCCAAAGTAAACATGACTTTTTGAATCTAGCGTCCGCTGGTGGCGCCATATATGTATATGTCGACTGGTGCGTTAGAAACTGCTATCTTTAACGATTGTCCAGTTTATATTATTATATTTCATCGATTGGATATGAAGTAATTGCATTTTAAGTGTCAGTATGTTTGCGTTATTGGTGCGAAAATGATCTTCGAACAAAGAGCCAACATTAAATTTTGTTTTAAAATTGGTAAAACTTTTACCGATACATTTCAATTGATGAAACAAGTTTATGGTGATGATTGCCTATCTCGTAGCAGAGTGCACGAGTGGTTTCAACGTTTTCAAAGTGATCGTGAGGACATAAATGACGATCAACATGTGAGCCAATCAAAATCCGCGACAAAAAGTTTGTGCATTTTTCTGCTAATTGCTGATAGGGCCGTATTTTTATACTCTCGCAATAAAGTTGCTAAGGAGAGTATTATAGTTTTGTTCACATAACGGTTGTTTGTAAGTCGTAAAACCAAAAGAGTGGGATATAGGGTTATGTATACCAGAGTGATCAGGGTGACGAGTAGAGTTGAAATCCGGATGTCTGTCCGTCCGTCCGTGAGTAAAAATTGAGATATCGTAATGAAACTTGGTGCACGTATTTCTCCTCTCCATGAGAAGGTTAAGTTCGAAGATGGGCAAAATCGGCCCACTGCCACGCCCACAAAATGGCGGAAACCGAAAACCTATAAAGTGTCATAACTAAGCCATAAATAAAGATATTAAAATGAAATTTGGTATAAAGGATCGCATTAGGGAGGGGCACATTTGAACGTAATTTTTTTGGAAAAGTGGGCGTGGCCCCGCCCCCTACTAAGTTTTTTGTATATATATCGGAAACTACTATAGCTATGTCAACCAAACTCTATAGAGTCGTTTCCTTCAGGCATTTCAATATACAATTCAAAAATGGAAGAAATCGGATAATAACCATGCCCACCTCCCATACAAAGGTTATGTTGAAAATCACTAACAGTGCGTTAACCGACTAACGAAAAATGTCAGAAGCACTAAATTTTACCTTAAGAAATGGCACAAGGAAGCTTGACCCAGGCTTTTTTTAAAAATTGAAAATGGGCGTGGCGTCGCCCACTTATGGACCAAAAACCATATCTCAGGAACTACTCCACCGATTTCAAGGAAATTCGTCATATAATATTTTCTTAACACCCTGATGACATGTACGAAATATGGGTGAAATCGGTTCACAGCCACGCCTTCTTCCAATGTAATGCTATTCTGAATTTCATCTGATGCCTTCTCTATATAATATATACATTAGGAACCAATGATGATAGCGGAATAAAACTTTATACAAATACGGTATTTGAGCTGAGGTATCTCTTGTGGAAAATTGTTGTGATCGGATTATAACTTTTCAAAGTTCCTGATATCGAACACGAAGAAGTCAGTGCCTAACCTAACCTACACTAATTTTTCACCGAAAATATCGGTAAATCTCTCAGATATTTTCATGTAATTCAGAGGGCATCATTTTTATACTCTCGCAATAAAGTTGCTAATAACGGTTTATATCGTCAGATATATGGTTGCATATACCAAATTGATCAGGGCGACGAGTAGAGTTGAAATCCGGTTGTCTATCTATCCGTCAGTGCAAGCTGTAACTTGAGTAAAATTTGAGATATCTTGATGAAACTTGTCATGCGAGAGTATAAGATGTTCGGTGACACCCCCTTCCTTACTTGTTTATACAATTATTTCTCATAATTTATGGAACCTCTTTAATTTTCTTATCAAATTAATGCCAACATAGTTAACATTTTCAACTAATATTTTATTTTTTATCTTTTCATTACAGGTGAGTCCCACTGCTTACTACTAATTACTGCTATCACTGGTATAAACATAGAGTTACACTTACTTTCAATTCAAGGTTTTTATATTTACATACACATATAAATTAATCTCCCTTTGTCATATTTACTAAATAAACTTACTCATATAAAACGTATCTATTAAGATAAACAACAAAACATTTAAATGCTGTGTTCTGAATCCTTTTTTTCCACATATACTTTTTTCTTTTAGTTTTATAGCAATTGATAATATTCGATAGTCAGAAAATGTTGATCTGTCTTTACATTCATTGTTGTGCATAACTCTGAAAATCTCAAAAAAGACGGAATCATTATCCCTAACAACGAATTGGAAGGTAAAAAATCTAGTTCTTTTACATTATCTTTAGCTGAAATGTTAAAATATACATAAATCCGTTGGAGTTCCGAGAGAATTTCCTCATTGAGAAACTCATGTGTTCGTAAATTTGACCATATTTTGTGCAAGAAAATCGCGAATCTCAATTTTTTTTATGTATTAGGTTGCTATTCCGTCTCAATCATTTAAGTCGATTTTTCTGTCGATTTTTCATGGTAGCCAAGAAACACCGTGATTACTCTTTAGCTGATATCGGTTTCTTTCTTTTTTTTTTTTTTTTGACTGAAAAACTAACCAATCGAACATTAGCTATTCTAGAAAATCTCTAAACTCAAAATTATTAGATACTTTTGGTTGCAGTATGGTGAATTAATTGTTATTAAATTCTTATTCCGTTAGTGAAACTGATTCAATGGAAATATTTGTATGTCATGTATAAGCAGTTCGTGGGAGAATTTCAAGCCGTTCGGATCAGCGTTTTTGGAGTAAATTTTCCTCAACTCTAATTACAGCTTCTTGATTGGTCTAGCTGCTCGAAAAAAGTTTATCCATGGCCTTTTCTAAAAGCCTTTCGAGAAAACCGCGTTTAAAGTTTTGTCAGCCAGGTACACTAAGTCAAAAATTCAAGCTCTCATCTTCAAAACAATTTTGAGTACCAATTTAAAATTTTCGGAATATATTTACAATTATATGTAAGTATGTAAATTTGAAATACGTAAAACAAAATCGATTTCCAGAAATTCATAAGCGATAATACCACTTAATGGAGGTTCCCTTTAGTATTCATTACATTTACGAGGAAAAACCTTTAGTTTCCTACTCCAAGCTAGTTTTAAGCATAGTCCAATTGAAGTTCAAGTATACGAAACCCTTACAATGGCTTTCGTGTCGTCACGCTTGGCTTGTCCTTAGAACCCCGCAAATTACAATTACTTCGCAGCCTTGGCAAAGTAACCAATTTGCAAGCAGGAGCAAAGTATGATTCATGCGCAGCATTTCAATTTAATTTTATAGAATTTTACGCTACTGTAATTTTAACCGGCAATAATTACAGTTGCCGCCAACTGCGTAATTCGCATTCACTACAAGCTTAGAGCAGCAAGCAACTATGTACCCTTTTCAATAATTAATACAACATGAACTCCATTATGTACACGCCCCAATGGAGGAGTGTGTGCTATAAAAGTATATAAATTTACTGACATGCAGTGCAAATGCAGAAAAAATAGAGTTGCCACATGCATACAAACAACAGCTCGCCGACGAACCGAAGTATAATATAAATATTTAATCACTTTCATGCATTTACGACGATTGTTGTTGACATTCTGTCACCGCCACTGTTGTATGGGTAAAATGCAGTTATTTTGCATACACACACATGCGCACATATTTGCATAAGAAAACATTTACACATGCATGTTTGCGTGTGTAAATAATTGTAGCTCTTCTAGCAGTTGTCAGTAAAGTTAAAAAACAACAACAACTCTCTGCGCTTTCAGCAAAAACAAGTGGTGTAAAAAAGTGCAATTTACTTGGGGGACACTAATTGCCAGCACTTAACAGTATATGCACACATACATACTGCTTTTTATAGTAAATATGCGTTTTGTGACAAATGTGAGTAGTTGCGAACTAGTGTTGAACTAGTTGTTTTGGTTGATACTGAATTGAAACATTTTTAACTGAGATTCATCCTAAGTATTTGCCAAGCGTGTTGGAGAATCGAGTCTAACAAACTATATTACATAGTTGTAAAGGAAACCAGCAACACTTGCGGTTCAACCATGCGAAAACATGCCTTCTGATGAACAGAGTGAGCAGAGAAGTGTCGAATCGAAGACGACTATTGAGAGCGAACCGCGGAGCTGACCTCTAATGCACCTACAGGCAATTCCAGAGTCAACATCTACGTAGTTAGACAAGCAACAATCAAGGCGGTATCGCCTCGTATCGCATTTCGGATTTGTCTTGGGAAGCAGGGCAGCACATTACTTCTGCTGGGTGCATCGAGTGCAATTAAATTGTGGACGAGATTGCCAAGAATCGTGTACGGCTAATAAGCGAAAACGTGATCAACATTAAGAAACCCTTGAATTGTCTATACGACGACCTAGAAAATCAAGACCTACATCGGAAGGATACAAAATTCCTACCGGCACTTGATAGAAGAAAACGTAGTAACATGAACGGAATACTAACTGGTCACTGTCTGGTGGTGATACACACTCGTAGAATAGCGCTGACAGATCGAGAAGACTGCAAGATATATCTAGAGCAGGGCACCAGAAAAACAATGTGTATTTGTCCCGTGTTGGCAAGACTACGCTGTAAGCATCTGAGGTCCCTACAGTATGATACACTGGAGGAGGTATGGATAATGAGGAAACCGAATCTGTTAAAATTCGTGTCTTGCGCAGGCATCTTAAAGGCTGACTACTCCTCATGGACCTAGTAACTGAACTCCATGTGGTATCGCAAAGGACCAAAATTGATTTATGCGCGACAGATTAATCTTACCTAACTTAACTAACCTGACACGAGTTTATTTTCGATTCAATTACGTCAATTATAAATGAATCCGTAGTGATTTAGTTGACTAAGGACCGAAGAGTATTTTTTCGGAGATTATCATATGGGTTTGGGAAAATTTTTATCATCAACTCTGAACTAAAATTCTTCCACGGCATTAAATTACCGAAAATTCGTGCACTAGAATAATTCTCATGCGAAAGTACGCGCTTGTTAATTACCAAATGTTTGAAACTAACTGAAAGATTTTTTATGGCCTTGAGTAGATCGTGAGATGTCCATTTAGTCACTTGCTGTCAGCAAAGTTCACGTTACGCTTTACATTACTAGGCTGCCATACGGAGAAAAATACAATTTTGCCGGACGATTTGTTGTAAAAATGCAAGAAGGTAGGCCCCGATCAGTACTTTTTAGGCATTCGGTAAGGCTGAAATTTTGTTGGAGAAGCCGAGACAAATGCAACAATCTTGAGTGCAGTCCTTAGGGCGAGAACTTAAAAGACTAATTTGATGGAAAATGTTATTGAAGACAGTTCCCTTAACATAACAAAGATCTAGTTGACCAACAAAGAATATATTTGATGTCAACGCTGTAAAAAAGGTATATGTAAACAACTTCTTCCATCCTTAATGGATAATGATAAAAATTCTATAAACGATTTAGTAAATCTGTAGTATCTGTAACGGTTATTTTCCCCCTACCATATAGCTCAAGTTAATACTATACATTATTGTCCCCGCCAATCTGTAGCTGGTATTTCCTTTGAAAAGTTTAAAAAACTACTTCTAATATTGAGCGTGAACAACATTCTCTGCTGGGTAAACAATTCGAAGACGCTAGTAACGTCGTTAAGAACTCTTAAATATTAAAACTATATAATAGCCTGCATATGCAAATATATGTTTGTCTCCCTGTACTTAATAGAACCACTGCGTACATTTGTGTGTGTGTGTAGCCACACCCGCCGACCGCTTGGGAGACACTTAGCAACTTGTTTCTGTGCGCTAAGTTTTGCGCTAAACGAGCAACATTCTTACAGCTGTGAATTCTGATTTTATTTTTTATGTTGTTGCTGCTGTTAGTTTTGTTGCGATATTTTTATGCCTTCACTCAAGTGCCCAGCTGTAACTGCTTGATTGTGAGAATTGTGTCAGGTGAATGTGCTTTGTAGAAATTGTAGACTCATGTTTTTCCTCACTTTGATAGCCCGGAGTCAGAGTTCAATGCACTAACAACTTGATTAGTGAAGTTGCTGCAAAAGTTTTTTAATTTCATTTTTTGGGAGTTTGCATAGTCGGCTGTGACTACCTTAGGTGTGCGGAGTAAGTTTTCATATAAAAAGGGAGTTTAAATTAAACCTATTACTATTTAAATTATTTAAGATAAAATTAAAACTTAATTTTTTTGTGTTAATTACAGTTTATATTACATTACTTTGCAATTTCATTAGTTTTTTGTTAATTTTAAAATT
>NW_017534852.1:466290-470853 GCF_001853355.1 Bactrocera latifrons
GATATATATATATATACATATGACTGTATATATTATTGGCGTTAAAAAATTTAGTTATGGTTTTTCCAAATTTTTATTGCCTATTAACATATTTTCCAACTCGTTGATTTAACTTTCGCTAGTATTTTCACTCTGGAGGTGCCACTTGACAAGTAAACTGGGCAACATTTTCGACTACACAAACATATACAACAATTAATTATGGTTCGGCAAGCGCCTGGCAAGAAGTTGAACAACTTTGTCCGCTTGTGCTGTCGCAAGTGTCGCCAACTAGAACCAAAATTCGTGCAAGCGAAGTGTCATATTAATTGCCATATCGTAATTTGACGTTTTAAAAAAGAATTTAAGTGAAACAGTTATAATAAGTATTTGTTTGCAATGGTACAATATTTATAATTATAATAGTTCATATATTTCTGTCACATTTTCCAAAAAGGGCAATATTTTCTTAACAGTTCTTGAGGTCGAATACCTTAGTAGTTAAATAGTGCCCAATAATGTCGATTGTAGTGATAACAGTTAAGTAGATAAGCTTAAAGACCCTCGATATTCCTAAATGCTATAAAAATTCACATTATTCATTATCATTCGGTTGTCTCTTGATACAGAATAAATAAATCTATTAGTTAAAGCAATATTATAGAGTTAAATTATGCTTTATGAAGTATGAACTCCCCATTTTTGCTTTTACTATTCGGGGATTTCTTTCACTACTCCTATAAATTTAAAAAAAATACTATATTTGCTCTACGCTGGGAGTGAGAAATAATCATATGGTGAACACACAGAAATAGACGACCTTCTTAGACTGCTTTAATTCAAATTTATACCGTCATTATTAAACTGAGATAGAATACAAAGAGGTATTCACTAAATATTGTTTACCTACCATAATGTCTCAAATGTCAACATATGAACAACTTTTTCGGCTTGTCATTAAACGCTGAATCAATAAAGTTCTATCCGAAACAACTAGCATTGAGTTAGCCTTTCTAGCTCAGGGGCTCAAAAATTTTGTAGGGAATTTGAAATATTTACACGTTTCGATTGCTGAAGGAACTTTCATCTAGAGGAATGGCGTTAGGTTGAAGCAGTTTTGACACTAATTGTGGTTACCATGCTTTCCTCTCAGAATAAAAAGAATATCTATAAAATGATAATATATATATAATATAGCGACCATTTCCCACGCCAAAATCTATGTGTGTAAATTTTATAACTTAAGTTTTATGAACCAAGACTCATTGAAAACTTCTGAGACTAGCTGTCCTTTTCTTGTGCACTAATCGCAGCTAATATGCTGGGATTTTTGAGCGAATAGCTAGGCACAAGTATTACGGTCGGTAGCTGAGAATGAGAATTTATATGAAACCTCGGAAGCCTCTCAGGCTGCTATTCCTTGTCAACTTAATAATACATAACACACTGACATAGTAAGTAAAAAGGCAACGGATATGACCTTAGCCATTTTTTCAACATATATTTCCAAATGAAACTTCCTAGGATCAAATGGGAATAAATCTATATTTCTGCTCGGCTTCTGGTTATTTGGAAAAAGAACATTTAAGACACAAGTCGATTAATCGACAACAGTTGACTTGAACACCAATATATCGTAGAATTGAGAGAGATCTCGTAACATCTTTCCAGTACCATAACCGATGAAATTTAACAATGCTTTTTAATCTTTGTTTTAGTTTTGCCATGCCTAACTTAAAAAGTAAAAATTGATCAAACTTTCGGCGTTATAACTTATACTACCATTGACAATATCATTTGGGATGATAACAACATATTAAAGATTTCCGTCAACAAATGTTATCTTAAAAAATACCTAACAGAAAAATGTAAAATCGCGATCGAAAAATTGAAATAGTTTCTACAACAACAATATAGTTTTAGTTCTAAAGATAATTCCTACGAAAAAAAAATTTTTTAAATTTTACATGATTGACAATTAGGGTTAGAGGAATTTTCAAAATAATGTGCAGATTTTTTTCGACATTCTCTAGTCAATAGCGTCAAAAGAACGCCACTTCTTAGTTACATACCCAATTTCGAAGTATATGTATGTAAATAAATAATTTAAATTAATTAAGACTATCATAATTTCAATGAACTCATTACAATTTACCTCTCACCCGACAACCATTAATTATGTCAATTATTCGTGAATGACTTTCAATTTACTCATTGAAACTAAATGAGAAGTGAAAGCGTTCAGTTTTGATAGACAGTGACTACTGCGATGCCAAATGATGCCGAAATCTGCAATGTAAATTTAAAGGAATCAATAAGCCAATTTAAATTACACATGAATATATACGTTAATCCGTAGACATCCAGCTGGCGGGCATTGTAAGTCTTTCGGCTCCAAGCAACTACACAAAGTATTGTATTTACATTTCTTGGTGGTTTACATATGTGCAGGCATTTAGGTGATTGTAGGTTAGTGGTCTGTAGGAAAGGAAAGTGGCTTAAATTTATTTAACAGAAATTAATACATAAGTATCAAGAATCTTTGGTTGAAGTTTTGTACCATATCTCTATATAATATGCTCTATATAAAATTTAAGATAATCTAATGCCGTTTAGTGACTAGATTATACTTGCCTTGGATATATGTACATATTCGTGGCTTCGCCGTATAAATTTATCCATAATTAATTGCAGTGCGAATTATAATGTGAGAGTTCCTATTCAACTCTTAGACATTTATACTTTCTATCTCAGAAGTCTGCTTTCTATGACTACTAACTGCTCGTAACCTCTAGGCGATTACGCTGAGTTTTCGTTCAATTATTCTCTGTAATTCTCTGGTAATATGAATATCCTTACCACTTATTTTTTTTTTTTTTTTTTTGAAGTCCCAACAACTCACTTCTCATCTTCATTTAACACTCTTTACAAAAGTTATAAACGTAAAAAAAAAAAAACTCAAAGATATTCATTTGACTTCAACCTAAAATAATATGAGGATATCTCATTAAAGTGGCATAACCGCTTGTTATTTCTTTACTATACGATCGAGCAGTTCAATAATTTTAACCAGTTGCCTGTTCGATTTGTTCTTGAATGTGTGTACGTTCGACTATTTTAATAAATTTATACCACTTGCTTGTTCTATTCATTACTCTCAATGTTATATCCAATCGAAAGCTGATTTGAACATATGTTTCCAAAAATTAATTTACGACTAGGCGTTGGCCCTACTGGGTGCTCTAAATACACGCAAACACATGTTTATATCTATTTGCCACATACCTTTGGTATTATTCGAAATTTTCATTTCACACCAAAAATGAAGGTCAAGTGCGTCATGTTGCTTGGCTTTTGTGTATTGTTTTCTGCAATCACACGTTCATACAATGGTACACATGTAGTAAATTATATGCATATGTGTATACGAGTATATGAGAGTATTAGGTATACTTGTATATAGTAGAGCCATGTGCGCCCTTTGTCGGTACTTGTTTGAGAAAAGACTTTTTTGGGTGTGTTGAGTGGCATTTAAGCATTGTGGCAGGTAGTTGCCGTAGTAGCTGAGATGTATGTACAACTGATTTTGTATTTGTACATATGTATTTTTGTAGGCTTGTGCAAACGGTTAAATAATGATTTGGCCCACATTCTCTAGAAATAAAGGACTTCTGTATCAAATATGCAACAATTCGTTGCGGAACTAGCACTTAGATATACATACATACATACAAAGGCATTACTTTTGGTGTGTGGGGGTCTGTATTACAATTGCAGTTATGTTGATAATATTTTTTCGTGACTCGAATTTATATTTCTATTAAATGAAATTAAATCTTCCGTTCAAAATATAATAGTTAAATATACGGTTAAATATTTGGTTAAAATACCAGTTAGGTTGAAATGGTTAAAATTTTTCGAGACTCGAGTCAGATTCCATCTCCAAGCACAAAGTTTAACTTACAATTGAAAGCCTTAATTTAAATCGATTTGCGCGTTTTCAAAATAATTTCACAGCTATACATATATATACATACACGTAATACTTTGTATCGCTTTAAAATTATCTCTTGAAATATATACTTTGTATTGCAGTAACTGCATATAAAATATTTCTGAGGTGCAATGCGTCAACACTCAGCAGTGATGCGGATAAACAGGTCTCAGGCGGCCTAATATGGCAGCTTGTTAGACGGCAACAAAAAAAAGACGAAAATAAACAGGCGTAAATATTGTGGCAAAATGTATAAAATACTTAAGTAAAATTGTTATTGTTGCAATTGATTGCACTCATTAATATGCGGTAAAGTGCTTGCCGCAATTGTCAATCGGACGACATATATGGCTGGGACGGCACTAATATGGCTAAAGATATTTCGAGATATTGGGAGGCGGCCAGACAACTGCGCGCTCATACATTACTTTGTGAAAATTGATTGTGCAAAAATTAAATATTTTCGCGAAGCAAAAGTAAAAGGGGAAAATATTTTGTATGGTTGTCGTGACTTAATTGGTTAGGAGGAAAAATATTAAGATAAGTTTAATTTTTTAGTTTAAGTAGTAGTAAATTCCAGAATAAAAAAA
>NW_017534852.1:471308-474440 GCF_001853355.1 Bactrocera latifrons
ATTTAAAAATGAATATAACATAAGTAATAAAATATAATTTACTCTTTAAATTTAATTAAAATTTGCAAAATTATTAGGTAAAAAAGTTCTTTTTTCTAACAACTCACTTTTCCTCTGTCTTTTTCATCTTTTCGAATTATTAACATTAAGAATTGTAATCAAAGTAATGTTTGTTGAACTTACAATACCATCAGCACTCCTTTTGAATAATCGCTTACACGGTTATAAACGAGTTAAAGGACACAACAACCTCTAACTGACGAACTGTTCACATACAAAAAATATTCATATGTTTGAATTAATCCAATTAGTTCCTTTACAAAGTTTAAAAGTTCTTCTTTTTAGTATGGAGTCGCTATGAGGTGATGAAAAAAGGGTTGGAGTACACCCTACGGTATCTCTACATTTGAAGACAAGAAGTTTAAGTCCTAGTGCTGTGGCTTCGGACGATTACGTTTCATCGTTTACGTAGTATACTTCCTCTAAATATACCATGAACCGGATAAAGGTATTGAGTTTACCACAAAGTTTTTAAAAAGGAAGCTTGGGAACCCTATAAAGTATATATGCCTATATAAATGACCAGCTAGATGAACTGAGCTGATTTAATCATCTTTGACGATTTGTTCTTCTGTACTATATAAGTTTATCCGCAAACTTGTGCCTCAGTTATTGATATACTTAAGTAGGTTGCCTTTCATATTTCGGGATTAGAGAACAAAACACAAATATTAATCATTATGTATTTCAAAATATCTTCCATTAAGATCTATACACTTTTACATGCATTCGAACCAATTGAAGAAGCCCCTCTGCCACTTAGATTAAGGTATCTCCAAATCATGCATTCGCGTCTTCAGGTGTCAAAAACGTTGACTTAGCGTTTTTTTACGTAAGGAAATAAAAAGAAGTAATGCTGTACCAAGTCATGAGTTTACGATGGATTACTCTTAAAAACGATGTTTTGAGTGCGGAAAATTGCAATTCGTTTCGTTCTATATTTGAGAGCTCACATTCACATGGTGAAGAGTGTACCGTCTTCGGCGGGTGATTTTCCTTATTTCTCGAAAGACAACTGCCAAAACAAAAAGGATCATTCAGAATTTACTGTTCTTTGTTGTTCTAATGGTGTGGTTGTGACATGTTCAGTTTTTCAAAAAAAAAAAAACTTGGAAGTGCTTCGAGCGCGAACAAATTTTGTTAGATTCGGCACATTTTGAAATGCTCTTGCAGTCGATTGCTGTTGACTTTGGGACTCAAACCTATAAATCGTTCGTTATCTCCCACGATTTCATATGGTGAAAATTTCTTTTTACTGTCATATGTTTATGCAATATTGAATATATGATGGTCGACCTAACGCTTATAGTTGTTCCATCACACGATGGATTATATGACGATCTTGCAAATCAGATTCCACCCAGCTTCAGTAGTTTCCGTAACAACAACTGGTTTTGGACGACCTTCACGAAATTCGTCTTGGAGTAACTTAAGACCTCGATTAGATTCACCATACTATCGATAAATACTGGTCATTTATGGTGCTTCATCAAAATTTAATAACATAAATTCATCGATACACTGAGTTAAACCCAGTCGAAAGTTGCAAAAAATAATAGCGCGTAAATTTACACAATTGAATTCCATATTTTGGTCGAGATGACTATTTTCAGTAACTGTAAATAACACAAATAACGCTGGTATGTCAAAACGGTATGTATAACCTCAAATATGCCAAACTTTACGGTAACGTTGGGAGTATAGATCTGATATTTTGCACACGTCTTTTCTCTCCAAAAAACTATCCAAGCAATACAAACTGGCCGATACAAATTAAGATAATGAGTTGTATACCCTTTTATGCTATAAGAAATGCACCTATGACTGGTATATAGCTACTTGTTTTCAAATTTTCTCCTATTCTCGCTGACAGTCTGCAGATCAGGCTAACTCGTTCAAGGAACGCTTCGTTTCAAATTTTTCAAATTCGAAAAATTGGGGTTAAAAGTTTTTGGTAATTACTACAAAGTGACTAAGGATGATTTTCTAAGATTATTCGTGACAGTTTAGCAAGTTCAAGCATCTGCCAAAGAAAATTTAGAAGTAGTTGAAATGATCTAAGTATTTACTTTATCGAACTTTTACTGTACCTATGTTAAACTGAGTTTATAAATAGATTAATAAACAAAAGCTAAGGATTATAACCTAGAAAACTCTACATGTGTTTAACATGTTTTTCAACTTATTGTAGACCTTTGCAATAACACATACATCCATACTTACATTGAGATAGATATTCAAAAATCATATTTCATACTTTTTGCAACATTTGAGTTACATATGTTTTTAACTAAAATAGTATTAGTTTTATTTAGCATATGTGTTATAGCGTGGGTGTACATAGGCGAAACAACAAACACATATACCTATACTTATGCATATGTACATTTATGTTTAAGATTTTTTATTAGCCATAGATGTTGCCATAAAAATTTTGCGTAGTCGAAATTTGCCGCTTTGTCTGGCGAAATACGTCAATGTAGTTGTTTCTGCTTTTCTTTTTTCAAATGCATACATACAGACACATATGTGCATACATGTATGTATGTACTTTTATAGTTATTGTCGTATTGCCTTTTAAGTGATTACTACTTCCGGCAGACACATGTGCGCCACGCATACACTCTTAAAAACATATGTGTGTATGGGAGTTGGAATAAAAATCAGACACACACAGCCAAACAAGCAGATGTACAGCTGTTTACATGTGTTATGCAGCGCCTTCAAGCTTGTTACCTGCATCTCATCTTCACTAGTAAGGTTTCGAAGTGACCATATTGGAAGCAGAAGAATTTGGCTTGAAGAAGCGCTAAGTTTTATTTGTGATTTTACTTTCAAGGCGATTGGTTGTTGGCGTTTGTGCGGCAGCAGAAGTGAATTGGAAGGAACAAGAAATGTTTGTGTGTGGAAATTGGAAGTGATTGGTAGGAGAAATTGAGAAAAAGTGGAATTTCAGTTATTAAAGGAAATTTGAGCTAAAAAAGAAAAAAAAATTTTTTGAAAACTAATTTTAAAAATTCATCCAAAAAATTATACATACATATTTTAATGTATGCTAACAGAAGACTTAAT
>NW_017534852.1:475710-495352 GCF_001853355.1 Bactrocera latifrons
ATTTTTTTAAATAATTTTCCCAAATTTACAAACAAACAAATTTATTAAACTGTTAATATTAATGAAAAATTTTTATAAATTGCAACGAACTAAAAAATCGTATTTTACTATAAGACAAAAAATTACAATTTTTTTTTTTTGAATATTTAGAAAACGCACATTAAATTACACACAAGCGCATCTCTAAATAAAGAAATATTAACAACTTTAATATAACTCACAATACAAAATATAAATATTTATTGCACTTGACTGCCACAGCGAGCATCTTGTTTATCTCCAATTTTGCTTCATTTATTTGCACATGCAAAAGAAGCACCAACTATACAGCAATAAATCCAAACAATTAAAAATAATTACATTTACATAAACAAAATGTATTTTCGCTGCTCGCGAATTTTTCAAATCCCCGCATGCCACGCGCCAATTTGAGTTTTGTTTCACTTACTGTATGTTATTATTATTATTTTTTTTTGGTTTTGCCAGTTCAATGCCACTGACGTCAATTGCTCGCTTGCCAAAAGCAAATTGCTGCTAAACAAATGCTCACACGCTTTGTTGTTGCCCTGTTTCTGCGCTGCTGTGGCGCTTTTGTTCAAAATCATCAAAACATAAATAAATAAAAAGTGTCATGATTTAAAACACTTCCGTTAATTTGGCAGGAGTGTGGAGAAATTTGCAAACAATAAAAAAATTATAGTTTCAGTGTCAAAGTGAAATTCCGAAAAAGTTGTTAAAGAAACAAAAACCAACGAAGGCAATTGCATGACAGAAAAAATCTGTGTACACATTGCTTGTTGTAGTTGCTGTATACAAAATAATTATCGTGCGCCGGCAAATAGTTATGGCGCCAAACACATTTGTCAATCGCTTGGTAACGGTGAGTGAAAAATGTTACAGAGATATGTACATATCATATATACATATATATATACATGTGTATATATGTATGTATGCGTATATATATATTTTTGTATATACATATGTATTATAAAATAAATCCAATAAATTGCAGGATTTCAATTTGCGTCAATTATTTATTATAACTTTCATTATTTCTATTCTTAATTCGACTTTATAGAATATTTTCCAAATTTTTATTTATTTTATTTTGTATTAAAATGTAAGCTATTAATTCTGCGCTTTTATAGAGAATTTTATATATATATATTTTTCCTTCTTCAACTCTATTTTATAAATTAAATTCATTTACTCAGAGTCACGTGTTTGAGTACAAGGCTTTTTTCACGATATATTTTTGCAAATTAATTGCACAAAAGTGCTTTGGATATTGCGTATTCAAACAAAAAAGTCAAGCCACTGCAGTTGAATAATTTTAATTTGCCGGAATAGTGGCGCAGTTTCCATAGCGTGAAGGGTGTAAATGACGAAGAGATATCGCTGTGTTTAGCCAGTGAAAAAATTTTAAAATTGAAATTTTATAAGAAGTAAGAGTAGCTGTATATACATATGGATATAATATATTCATAATTATTTTTTCATATGTGTGTATGTTTTAAAATATTTGTTAAATGTCGTGTTATAATAACCTGAAAACATTAAATGTCATTCAGCTATTGGCAGAAAATGCTTAATGATCGCTGAAATTGTTATTATACTACAACAAAAACAAACCTAAAATTACACTCATTAAATATTTCGCTGGCTAATCATTGAGTTTTTGCTGGCTTGCTTTGATTTTGTGGTGAAACTGGGGTTAATGCACGTCTAATTTTAGCAAATTTACAAAGAAAAAAAAAATAGTAAAAACTCACAAAATACAATTTATGTTATATAACATTAGCTTAAACTAAGTAAAAAGTCAATAAAAAAACATTACAAAATCGGAACTTCATGTAATTTAATTTCATAAATTTCGTTTTGTTTTTAATTTATGTAGTATATAAAATATTTGGGTTGCAAAAATTATTTTTAAAATTACTAAACAATATTTGAAGTTAAAACTTAATTTACGTTGTAAAAATCTTACCGAATTTTTTTTAGCACTTAATTTAGTATGATATCTTAATTGGTTCAATGAACAAATTTGTTTATAGTTATAACTGATTCAAAACTTCCAATCCGAGCTTTCGCAGTTTTTGCCGAGTCATCAAAGACGTGTGTGGTCTAGCTTTGTCCTGATGGAGGACAAAGCGCTTTGTATTAATTCAGCTCACAGTGGATGATTTTTTTTCCAATCCCACCAAACACTTGGCATAGCCTTTCGAGGCGTCAATCTTGGCTTTGCGACCATTTGTTGAGCTTCATCACGCTTGAACCATGATCTTTTACGCACATTATTGTCGTATTTGATCCACTTTTCGTCTCCTGTTACCATTCGCTTCAAAAATGTTTCGATTTAACTTCGTTTCGGCAAAGAATCGCAGATGTTAATTCGGTCCATTAAATTTTTTACAGACCATTCATGTGATATCCAAACATTGAGCATATTTTTGTAACCAGTCTTTTTTAAATGGTTTAAATTCATATGACGATGAATGTTAAGTTCCTTAGCGATGTCATAGTTGCTTCTGTGATGGTCCTGGTCAATATTTTCTATAATTTCGTCGACTTTATCAAGGATAGTTCGACCAGAGCGAGGTACATCTTACACATCAAAATGTCCACAACGGAAGCGAGCGAACCATTGTTGTGCGACACGAACTGATATAGCATTGTACTCGTAAACTTCACAAATCTCATTGATGGTTTGCGTGACAAAGCAAAATTATACAAAAATTTCAAAATATATAAAATTTCTTACTAATTTTCACTCTTTTTTGAACAGCTGTAACTATTTTTCAACTTTTAGTTTTTTTTGGTTAAATGAAGCTTATGACACAATGTGACTATCAGCACTGCACTTCATAAAGTTTTACACTCATACATATTTGCTTTTGCATATCACTTTAATTGACACAATTAGCAAAATTTTCTTATTTATATAAGTATAAGAAAAATATGTTAATTGACTCAAGTAGTGAATTTTTCTGTGTTATTATTGTGACGATTAAGCTAATTGAGTCAATTAAGGTGTTGTCTGCAAATTTTCTTTAGGAAAATTTTCGTTTTTTCGTTTAAATTATTGATCACTATTACTGTTGATTTGAAATACTGTAAAGTAGAGTTTAAAGACCGATTGGGCTTAAAAAGTTCAGTTTTTAATTAAGAAGAACCACTTTTAACTTCACAGTGAACTATACTATATTCAAAAGTAGCAAAGAGCTTCTAAAAATACTTATAAATATATATAATATATAGTGGTATTTTACTCAATTTCTACAATATGAAACAATATGTTGGAGGTGAATTCTGAGTTCAATTTCAATCACGCCGTGCTCAACTCAAACACCTGCCCATACTGACAGGTATAGTATATGTACACATGTCACAAAACCTAGTTTTCCCAGCAAGTACGCTAAATACCTGTAGTCTCCAATATACCTGCATCCTACCACCACTTACTTCTACACTTTTCTACACATAATAGCATAACAATTTATCAAGGCGCACCACAAGGTGGAATGAGCAGCATATGTTCTCATCTCCTCTTAAATGCCGATGGAAAATAAAGACCAAACAATTGTAATATTTTCTACAGCAGAGCATTCAAACAGCAAATCCTTCAGTTAATGCTGGCATAGTCTCCTGTGGTAAATCATTTCACTCACTTCACTTGACACAACAACCCCCAGCGGGGTCACAGCTGCCACTGATTTTGTACGAATTGCTCTTTTGAATGCCTCAATGCCGTCGCATATTGTGCATTCCATTCTTGTAGCGGCGCATTGTTGGCATGCTCATTCATTGTTGTTTGGTAATAAATGATGATGCTGCCAAATATTTGCTTATGTACTGTATCCTAGCTACTACAATGTGGCACAAATGAAGCGAAATGTGCACGGAATGGGTGCTGTGAGTAAGGGCATGTGAATAATGAGCGGACATAAATATGCGATTCTCTCATCAAACGATTTTCTGTGGGCTTGTGAAACTTTGGCAATTTATGAGTGGTGTGGGGAGGTGAAAGCCTATATTTGGTTGAAAATATGTAAGGGTATTATGTGGGATTTTGAGAGCTGATGTGTATAAAGATATAACTACATATACATACTATATATTTATATGACATTCAAATTTTGAATAATTAAAGTTCATGTCACACTAAACATAGCTTAAATATTTCAAAAATATCTTTATATATATATGTATATATATATATATATATATATATAGCACTAGCGGTTAAGCCATCAGCTTTTTCAATTTCACTTAACTGGCTTGCTTGGAAGAGCGTACATATACATATTATATAAAAATCTATTACAACGCAAATAACTATTACAAATCAAGTGTAGAAGAAACGTCTGTTTTCGAAGAGAAGAAATAGTTGTACTCTGCTATTAGATAAAAAACACACTTTTGAAGTGAAACTGTATAATTTCAATAATGCCAAGAACTCTTTGTTGTACAATTAATGTTCGCAATGCTCCATTAGTATTTACTGGACAACAAATTAAGGCAGAATTATCTATGCAACCCTGCAAAATTGCTTCAGGGTATTATAAGAAAACCAAAAAATATATCAGGACCACATACACTTGTCATAAAAAAGGCTATACTATAAGCTCAGCTACGAGGTAGAGTTCGTTGAAACGGAAGTCGAATAATGTATGATTTTTATGACGTTGTTATTTGCCTCATTCATATGCTGAGCTCCTTCCCAAAGGTCTATAATACCTGGATATTTACGATTTATGAAATTCAACACACTTCATTTGGTTAGGAAACGAGAGAAGCTTAAATATATCACTATTTTCCATTTTTCTAAGATAACATCCCAAGTATTGAGTAAAACATATCTTAATGTATTTTTATTTTTTGGTTTCCACAGAATTTTAGCACTGAATTTTGTTGTTTTCTTTAGCAATTCAACCTTTGAGACTGCTTAGACGAGATTTTCTCATAAAATTCACATTACTCTTGGAATGACCAATGAAGCATATTTAAGAACCCTCAAAATGCTTATTTCCTTTCTGCATAAATCTTACTCTAATAAAGAAAAAGGTTCTAAATCATGAGTGTTAATTAAGTTTAGAAAAATTTCAGAATTTGATGTTGATTTTTGACCTAGGAGCTGAAGAGATATGAAAGTACTTTGAAGATTCGTAGCCGAAAGGCTATATTGGTTTTAAGGCTAATTGATGCTGGAGAAATTTTTTCAGAATCTTATTAGTATGTATAAAACTGCTAATGAAGCATGTCCCAGTTTGAAATTGCGCTTCCATCAAAATAATTCCTAGTAGATATTTCGGAGATTAAGCATATGTATGGAGCTTTAATCGGAATTCTTTTTTGATATAATTGATTAATTATCCACATTAACATATAATGCCATCATTTAAAAGTACATTGGTTTATGCTTTCATAAAAAAATTTGTTTTAACATTTCTGTTTTTCCTGCAAATAACCCTCAACGCTCTTTAGTTAACAGTTCACCTTGATATAAAAAAAGTTTAAATTAAATTGCTGCAATTACCTTTAAAAATATATATTTATATATACAGTAAAGTACATAACTGCAAAAAAGTTAAAAATATATAAATTTTTTCCACAAAAAACTCAAACCCACTTTCAATATTCTTTTTCATTGCAGCAATCTCTGCTTGCCGGTCGTATACCAGTCGCCTCAATGACAGGTCCAATTAAAAGAGGACTGCTATGGCAACAACGTGATCGCCTCTTTTCGCGCTGGAAGGAAAGGTAAGTGGAGTAAAAACAAAAACAAGAAACACCAAAATAATAGTGACATTTCGTATGACTGTCGCCAAAAAGATAAAAAACAAATGGCGGCGCCAGCAAAAACTGCAAGTCTCGACAAAAAATGGCCATCCATAGCAATAAAAAAAAATATTGTTGGAACGTGAGATAAAGCGGCATAAAACGAATTGTCAAATAATTAAATTAAGTTCACTGTTTCCGTCGATTGTGTGCTCGAATGGTTGTTGGTGGATTATTAAAAAAATTTTAAATGTAAAAGGTAGTCGTACTTTTTTTTGGCAGATTTAAAGATAATTCTAATTAGTGACGCCACGGTTACGACTTAATTGCTTTGTTGGATTTATGGGTTACACTTTGTGTCTTAATTATTTTTGGATGTGATGAAGTATGGTATGTTTGCCATATTACAAGACAAGCTGGATTAGGCTCTTTCGAGTGATGTTTTGACATCCTGGAAAACTGGGAAATATAACTCATTCGAGACTAAGTTTGGGGTCTAAAACTTTAGTCGAAGTAATGAAATTTATTTTGAAAATATTTAAAGTATTCTTATAAGGGCAATGATATAGGTCTTGGCCTGATTAACAACAGAAGCACTCCTGGACTTTGACTTCTTGTCACGATGGACCTTAAAGCGATACATTTTCTTAAAATGTAATTTCTTATGCAGTTAAAAAATGTTACCAGTGCTACTAAATTAACAATTCGGTTTACTTAGTGATGCTGCTAAGATGAATCACATTAGAATAGTAGGAAATGAGAATAATGAAGAACGGGTAATGTCTACATGGGCAAGGATTACAGCACTTCCATCGCGCTCAGCAAGCTCCTAGAATTCTTCAGAGTGCTGGATCTTTGTGACCGTATGCGATATAGGAGCGGACATAATAGACCATAGATCGCAGTGCAAAACCTCAATTAGTTTCTTTCTGTCTAGAAGTGATGATTACAAACAATATCTTCATCTGGTGTGAATCTAAAATGAAATCGTTTGGCTGATTTCTGAAAGAAACCATTATATCACATAATTTATGATATACCAAGAAGAGAATACAATATTTCAGCCAGCCCCATAAAAGCTCAGTCTATTTTAACCATCACAGTCAGAGTTCCCCCAGTCGATCCCTAAGTGAATTTAGGTTAGGGTAGGTAGGTTAAGTTCAGTAATCGATCAAAATGGATCAGCAGGCAACTAAGAACGCCGGTCCTAATTATTAAAAAAAAAAAAAAAAAAAAAAAACCTGGCTGATAACAACTCTATCTTAAGTTACATGTGATTGCCGAAAGGTCTCAACTACAGTCTTGAACAATTTGGACAATGGAGGAGAAAGTGTCTGTATGTTTTCACCTGACCTTTCTCCGAATATCTTCTACAATTAGCAATTGTCAAGATTAAGAACTGCTTCGATTGCAGCAAGATGTATTTGTCTAAACCCACTTAGTTCAGTGGATCTCCTGCGTTCTACTCTAGACCAGCACATAATTAGCTCATACAAAATCCAGAGATCCAGGTTCAAAAGATATTAGCCTCAAAGTTCCTATTCCTTCATTTCATGTTGGCTAGTCTGATTCGTATTAACTTAAAGGGCTAAATGGGGTTTCTCGAGTAAAAAATAGTCTTTTTTCCAGAATTTTTTCTCATATAAAAAATGTACTACTTTTTACATTTTGTTATTGTTACAAACATTTACTATTAACAAAGAAGTTCTGAAATTTTTGGAAAAAATGTTTGAAACTCGGCATTGCGGCGGCATTGCGACTCGGCCGGTGACGCCTCGGAAAAAAATGGGCCCGTGATTGCAGAATAATTGCTTACAGGATCATCTAATGTGAAAAAATACATGTTTTAGTTACAACCTTAACTTAGATTTTGGACGACGGAAAAGGAAACTGAATATTGGATTTTTGGCAGACATTCTTACAAAAATATGAAAAGATCAATGTAAATTTTGTGACATTTTTTTTTTAAATAGTTGTAAAAACTCCTTCGTCCAAATCTTTAAGACTTGAAAAGCTTGTGTAAAATTTTATGAAGATCTGTTGAGTAGCTCTCCAAAAATCTAGCCAACCGACTTCAGAAATACAGTTTCGAGAAAAACGCGTTTAAAGACGGCACATTTAACAAGACTGTATCTCTGATTTTCAGTTAAAAAGTTGAGTGTCTTTTTGTTAGAAAGTTTACATATTTTGATTTGAAATATGTATACTAAACGCTAAACAGACATAAATATGATTATTGTCATTATTCTAATGACTTTCTTTTTCCACTCCTCCTTCGATCTAATTTACAATACTCATTTCATTTCCGTTTTTCCTTTTTCTTCAGGTACTTTGTGCTGACACGCGATTATCTGCATTGTTTCAAAAGAGCATCCGGTTCGGCTAATGAGCGAGCCTCCGACATGGGACAATTCATATTTAAGGTAAGTTGGTGAAATTTGACATTTATAGATGTATAGTAAAATACTTGACAGGGATTTGTACAACTTACCTGATAATAAATAAAATCACAACACAACAATAAACGTGTTGTCATAATTCTCGAAATCAATCAGGCAGGTAGCTGTCAAATTACTATTGAGCTATAGATTAATGTATACAAAATTCATATTCAGTTCATCAGATAAAAATTGGAGCTTCAAAACCAGTTTAGATTAGTTCATATTTATTTATTAGATTAGATATGGATGCACAATTTTTCTTGAGAATTAAATCATTTTGAAAAGTGCAGTAAAATATAAAATTCTAAATTTGGAATCGAAAATGTTTGATATTACTTCGAGTATATAATATTTTCGGATTTAATATATTTAGTATATTCAAATAATATTCGAAAAACAGTCGTTGAATAGTAGGACATTTTTTCGATATTATATGATATAAGATTTTTGGTACTGACTTGTGGTGGTAATGCTTATAAATTCGGGAGTCATCATGAAAACAGATTTTTATTTTTTTTAAGAATTTGAAAAATTGAGTAAAATTATTTTGGTTATAAAAATGTTGGTATAAATATAGAAGTCAGGAATTATACATTCGATCGGGGTTGAAAAATGTTGCTATTTAGTCATATTTTACAATTAACAGTTCGTTATTTTTTTTTTGTACATTTTCGGGATTTTTTAACATTTTCGGGATATTTTTTTATTTTCGGATGTTTTTTTTTTTTTTTTTTTTTTTTTTTTTTTTTTTGTTGTTTTGTGTTTAAGAGTTTATAATGTACACCAAAAGCACATTAATTGATAAATTTCGGTATTATAGCATTAATTTAAATTTTCGGGATTAAAGGACGTTGTGAAATTATATATTTAAAAATTAAAATCATTATAAAATTTGTTCTAAATTTTTTCCAAATTTAAATTTTGGGATTGTTTTACTGAAAGAAATTGTTACTTTTATAAAAATATTCCGGGTGGAAAAAATATTGTCTGTTCTTATTTATTATTGATTTTTAATTTCTCAATTTTCGTACAATAATTTTTATTTTACAATTGCAATACATAGTTAATGAGGCTTCTCGCAGATAAAAAGATTAGGCATATCACACGATGCATTGGTCCAGCGGCCAAAAGTCTTCAGGCCCATTAAAATGCAGCCCTGACCCCCAGGTGCTTCTTCGTGCTTATTCAGCCAATGAAAATATTCCACCGGCATCTGAACGGTGTCCCATATGAATTTATTGGGGTCTGCTAGATTGTTGCCAGATGTCCAATAAGCGAATACAAAAGAACTGTTTGGATGTACTTTTCCGCTTTGTAGAAAGTCTGTAATACGATTGGTGATACAAGTTTATAAAATCTTCCAATTTAAAAAATATTTTTTTCAGTGTATAGATGGATTATAAAAAAAAGAGTAACACTTTACCTCTTTTATACAAATTTATTATGAATTTAACCATTTTTTCTTGTGTCTCGAAAGAAACTAGTTGCATTTGCTTCTTTTCTTTACAATATTTCTTAGCATTTTCCCATGATTGCTGGAAATGAAAAATGGAAAAAATAATACAGAAAAAGATTTGAAAGGTTTAAAAAAAGCGTGGTGTGAGTGACGACTTGGTTGGTTGAGGAATAAATGAACTAGTTGAGGAATTAGAGCTTTTTTTATTACTAGGTATATTCTTTAAATCGATACAGTTTCAGGGTATTCTACTCTCAAGTATCAAGTGTGATTTTCTCCTGAACCTTATACCACACCATATCGTCCATTCAAGACCACCTCTCCAACCGCTGTTAAATCAAATAAAAAATATACAAAACCTTCCTCGAAACAATAATTTACAAAAAGTTCCGAACTATCACGCTCCGGTAAAAAACGAACGGCTTGATTTGATTCGTATTGAACTGAATCAAATGAGTCAGTAATTACTGTCGTTCTCCTTAACTTAACCTACTTGTATCGAATTAGATATAATAGTATTTCGAAGTTGTCTAATTTGTATTTATCCAGGTAGATAGAGCTATCATATAAGGATACTTACCATGTCATTAACAACCAAGTAGTCGGCATCCCTATTAGAAAATTTATATTCACCTAAAAATAAAAAAGGAAAACGCAATTCATTTATAAGTAAAATTTGATCAAGAAACACGGTACTCCTAAACGCTAAAAGGTTTCCTTCTCCTTTCCTTTATCTCAATCTCTCTGTACCATAAAACTGAGTTCGCACACGAATACTTTTGCTGCTTATTCTTTGAAAATCCTTTTCTAATCCCCATTCTCTTTTTTCTTTGACGGTATAGATCAATCAGCTTCTTATACACTTAAAATTATCTCATCTTCATTTATAATATTATGATAGCAATTTAAGATGCTTTATGCCTCACCAGGGCAAGATCGACACTCTTAGTTGATTTATCCAGCTTTAGTATAAGCTAGGTCATTTAACTCCACTTATTACTTGGCCTCCGTTCCCTTTATTCTCACCATTTTTGAATACACTCAATAGCTCAACGGAAATATAAACGTTTTTAACGGTTCTGAGTTCCAGAATCATGCAAACATCCTTTCTCCTTTCCTACATTTAACAACTTGTTAGAATCATTAATTAAAGCATTGGAAACTTGGTATGAACAAAGTTCGACGTACTATATGGGTGAATTTCGAAATCAGCTGCATTAATTGCTGTGCTTCCTAGTTAATATTATTACTATTATTTTTTTTTTCTTCAAAAAATCTATCCAAACAAGTTTACAAGAAATCATATATAGAAACCATATAAATATGCGATTATCTAGTTGTATATTTTGAGACTTTAACATGTAGTCACCTTCTTGCGCTAAAAGACTGGCAAAATATAATATCGAAATCAAGAGTTGCAATAAAAAAATGTTTCCCGACATTAATAATATTTTTTATTTATACCAAACTTATGTAGTACTTGCTTAGACGAAGATTTGAAAAACACTGAGAGAGTTTTTTTGCCATGCCACGCAATATTTATAATTTCACGAGATGGCGCAGCCGAATTCATCAATTGCGTTTAATTACAATTTTTATGGGCAAATTACAAATTTTAAGGTACTGTGATAAAATATTATGATTCATAATTTATAAAGGTATAAACCTAAAAATGTTTTCTTTTGTAACTAGTCGAAAGAACATAATTTTGTATTAAATGAAGAACTTTTGATTTCTATTTCGTATGCTTTGAATGCTTCCTGATTTTAGTGAATATTTTTTTTTTTAGTATGGGCTGAGTCACGTGGCAATGAAAAATAGTTTTATAGATAGATAGATAGAACTATTCAGATTTGATCATTAATATATGAGAGGCACTTCGTTCTATCATTCCATTGGGGTAAGCATATCCCTCGCCACTTCAACTAAGTATTTGGGATAACTGACTATTTTCGCGTTGCGGAGCTGCATCAGAACTCCAAAAGTTAGTTCCAAACTAACTAATGGCATTGAAAATATATATGTAGTATAAAAATGTATATTTTGCGGTATCAATAATGGCTTTAGCTTCATCTTAAAATATTTTTCTTTGCGAGCTTACAATAACAGCAAAACTACACGAAATAAAATTCACTCAGGGATAGCGCAGGATCTAACCTTCCCTGTTTGGAAACATACCCTCTTAAGCTTTCATTTAAACTTCTTCTTTTTTATGGAGTCTTTAAATGAATGATGAGATTGCTATATAGTTTTATATGACTATTTTTCGACACTAGCTGGAAGTACGACATGAGTACCAGTTCCGGAGCGTGGCGCATCTTCGACCACCTCTACACCAGAACGAAAACGTTGAAACCATCGTTGTGCGGTGGAAGTGGAAACTGTATCGGGTCCATAAACTGCACAAATTTTATTGGCGGCTTGAGATGCATTTATGCCTTTATCGTAGTAGTACTGTAAAATATGCCATATTTTCTCTTTATTTTGCTCCATGTTTGTGACGCTATTACTCACGAACGACTTAAAAGAAACGACAATCAATCAAACACGTGTTAGCGCGTGAAATGAGCTTTCCAAAAAGGTATAGCAAGACCCGATGCGACGAATAAAACTAGAACCACGCGCTCTCAGCGCCAACTAGCGAAAATACCGCAAGACTTTTTTGTCAAGCTAATATACAAGAACCAATCATCCATTTTTTGAACACAAAGCATATATTCTTGGAATATTAGAAAAACTCGAACATTTTTGCAGTTCAAATTATGCGCTAGTCAATCAATCAATAAATGGAATAAAAAAAAGCCAGCAATTATTCTGCATAAAAAGTAAACGAAAAATTGCAAATATTTATAAAATATTCTCGAAATGTTTTTTTTTTTGTTTTGGTGGCAATAACAAGCGTGTTTGCAAATAACCGCGCCGCCATCTGCTTCCACAGCCTTCAGACAATGTTCTCTCGAAGCAATTTGCCCTAAAGCGTTCGCTCAGGCAATGGACCAAGTGACTAATGCTTTTCTTCGTTTGCTAACAATTATTATTTTTTTTCTTCTCAATCAAAATATTTTACGAAAATATTCGTGGCAACCACTTAATTCTACTTTTATTGGGAAATAACACTTTGGTATTAAAATAATTTATTTGCGGGCAGCCAAACGCTTTTGCTGTTGCCCGAATTAAAAGGCTATGAATAAGAAATATAATTAATCATTTAATGCATTAGGCTTGAGTTGTTGTTGTGGCACAGATGTGCTTGCTATTTTTGCTATATTTTTTAAAAGCTACTGGTATACATTTAATGTGAGAAAGTAAGGCGCAGTATTAAAAATGTTTTATTACTTGGCATGCTAATTAAATCGTGCTAGTACTAAATAATAATATGAGGGTAGTTCGATAAGAGAGTGGTTTTTATCATATTATTAGTTGTACAGGGTGGCGCAAAAATAATCGTATGATTGACCAACAATTGGTCTGTCCTTCAATATAAATTATAACATTTTCACCGAAATCAGTAGTAATTAAAAGAGTTTTTCAATAAAAGCGCTACAAAATAAAAACTTAGGATATTAATAAAATTGTTTATACCTGTGAAAGTACATTCAATGCCATAATGTATGGAACTCGGTCACTTTTGCATGGATACCACGGGCACGGTTGCAGAAGTCCAGACGCTGAACCCAATATTCGACTGTTTTCAAGCATAAATCGGCCGATAATGCTGCAATTTCACGTTCGATGTTTGTAAGAAATTCGTCAGTCGTGCTGGCTAGCTGGCATAGGCCAAAGACTTTACTTATTGTCCAATTAGGGCTAAAAATCATTGAACGGTAGCGATTTCAATTCATTGTAATGTGCCGGCATTGATCCTCACAGAAGAAAAAGTGCGGCCCAATGACGCCGCCGGCCCATAAACTACACCAAAACGCAATTTTTCGGTATTCAATGAAGACTCATAGAGTACGTGTGGATTGATGCCTATCCAATTACGCATATTTTGTTTATTAATGAAACCATTCAACCAGAAATTAGCCTCATCGCTAAAGATGATTTTCCGATGAAAATCTGGATAATTTTCAATTTGTTGCTCAGCCAAATTCTCGTACATAAGACGACTTTGGTGATCAAGCAGCTTCAATTTTTGCATCAATTTGATCTTGTAAGGATCAAGATCTTTTCGCAAAATTTGCCACAATGACGTCACAGAGATGCTCAACGCTTGAAAACGACATGCGAAAGAGTAATTTGGGTCTTCCTCAATTGATGCGCTAGCTCAGCAATATTGTCGACCGGCCCTTTTTTATTTCTTCTTTCCTTCTTTATTGGCACATTTTGCACTGTATTGAATTGTTTATCTGTTAGGACGATTATGACGACCATAAATTGGACGTTGCGTTCTTAAAGTGGAGGCCACTGACTCCGCGCCACAGACTACGAGTTGAATTTTAATAATTTCGACACGTTGTTGGTTGGTATATCTTTCCATGATAAATGGCAAACCTTACTGGAGAGAGAAATGTCGAAATAGCGGGGAAAAATATGCGTCATTTGCTATCCCTATCGGTCTACTATTGTAGAGTTATTTTGAAAAAAAAAAAATCATTCTTTTAGAGTCAATTATTAAAGCAAACCTCTTGGCCACAGTTATGAGAAAAAACAGCCTGTCTCATCAAGCTGTGTTGGAAAATGAAGTGTTGTGTGTGTTTTTTCCACCAACGCTGAATAAGTTATTATTAAAGTTTCTGTAATCCAAATTTACCTGGAAAAAATTTAAATAAAGCCACATACGTAACAAAAATGTGAAATTGCGATTTTCCATGGCCGACGACTTTCCATCGTGACTTTTGACCGCAAGCGCGTGGCTGAGCTGAACTTGGCTTCACGGCAGCTAAGCAATGCACAAAGTGATGCGCACATAACTAAAATTGATGTGGCAGCGTGCGTATATATATATATATATATGTGTGTGTGTGTATAGATAAAAGGTTGACTGGCGTAGCCTTCGAATTTCTCTATTACTTCTGCTGCATACATATGTACATTAGTTGTCCATAACACGAATTGTTTTCTTATCTCGCGTTCGACGTTAATGTTCGCAATTTCGTAATGCAATGTTTAGAAAGTCGAAAAAACAACAATAACAACAATGTTAAAATACTCATGCGAAAAAAGTAATAACCAAAGTGTGAAGTAAAGCAAATGTTTTTGTTCGAAGGCATACTAACACATAAGTACACACAAATATAACTATATACATATTTATATACCAAGTGAAACATATTTACATTTACACAATTGTTTGTGTACAGTTCAAACTTAAAGTTATTATCACACAAATTACTTTAGTTCGCAATAAAAATGACCTCTACGAAAAAGTTGAGTTAACGCCTTCGGGCAATTCGCATGCGTATGCTTTATCACCTCTATGTGTATGTATGTATGTGTGTATGCATTGTGTTGTGAAGAAATCTGCTAAGTTTTTCGAAAGTTTCTCTAATTTAGCCGTAATTGTAGTAAATATTTTCCGCAATTTATGGTCAATCCTCACTCTATCTCTATCTCTCACCCGCTATCCTATTATTATGTATTGTTTATGTCATTAAGAACCATTAGCAGAATTTTCCATATAACAACTTCATACTTAATGGCAGTAAGTACCTCAGGAGGTGTGAGGTTATGCTTGGTATTTTTTTTATGCACTGACTTACTTAGAAAAACTCATTCCGTGGAACGGTCTAACAACCATTATTTATGATAACCTCTATAGACCATACCACAGTCAAACAGTACCGACAAATTATTGAAGATGTCTTTGAATTTGGCCCGCTTATGTCAGTATGGTAGTTATAGAATCGTTCTCTGAATTGGACAATATTAAGTAAGGTTAGTCTGACAAACTAATGAACCACGATTAGAGCAGTTTTGGTCGTTTGCCATACGAGTTTGAGTTCAGCCTGCGCTTGACGCGTCTTTCTATAGACTCTGTGGATTTACTATCGATACCTCTTCCAGTGCTTCATACCGTAGAGCCTCTAAATGTTTAAAGCGCAGCCTTGCCGGCGCGCGACAAGTGCATATAAGATGCTAAATTGTTTACCTGATGCTTTGCCTTTGTCATTTCCTGCAGTCTTCTCAGTCTGCCAACTCCATTCTGCAGACGTGTGCCGCTAACGGACAGTGACCAGTGAGTATTCCAATCATGTTCCTACATTCACTTCTATCAAGTACCAGTACGAATTTTGTGGACTTCCAGTCTACCGTTTTACACATAAATTTTGCAGTTTGCACCGAGGTAGTTCGCTCCAACGTTACCATGCATCTGTCCTCATTGTCGTATAGACAATACATGGGTTTTCCAATGTTGATCACGTTTTTGGATATCAGCCGTATATCACTCGTGGCAATCTCGTCCACTATCACATTGTCTTTGACGCCTTTGTGACTTCGCACGCAGTAGAAGTGAAGTCGCTGTCTTCTGGCGACACTTGACACTGTTGACCTGCTGACCAAGATACATCTGGCAGATATGCGATATGAGGTTAAAGCCTTGATTGCTGCTTGGCTGTCTACGTAGATGATGACACTGGAGCCTGCTGGTGTACTAAAGGCTAGCTCAGCGCTCTCCCAAATAGCAAAGAAATCTGCTTGAAATATAGTATATTTCAAATAAAAAGGCTGTCTTATGCCGAACACTGTACAGTATATCCCCACACCTACTCCATCCCCCATTCTACCGAGACATCTGTATACTTGAATGTAAACGGTTGCGAGCAGCTAATACGCCTTTAAGCCAACCATCTTAGTTATGTTTAAACTTTATTCCCAGTTGAGAAGTCGAATCATGTATTCGGTGCTTGCCAAACCATCATCGCCTACTGAGCTATGCCCGAAGGTTCTTGCTTGAATAATAGCATATGTCCAATTTTGTGAAGACACCAAACAAGAACATGAGTTGGATCGGTCAGTTTGTACAGCTGTGTTCTTTGGTTGTTCGATTGATTTTTCTCTGCCAAATGTGCCGGTTTTTGGTGAGAAAAGGACGTGTGCAAAATTTTAGGTCAATGACTTAAAACTCAGAGACTGGTTCGCATACGAGGTGCATTCCAGAGTAAACAGGACTCTTTGAATCTAGCGCTACATGGTGGCGCCAGCAATATGTTAGCAATTCAATTTCCATGAATTTCAATGATGATTCCTACTGATTTTTGATGAATTCACAGTTTCGATGGAATTTCCGGTGATCACGGGTTTTATTTGGCCCACATGTTGATCGTAATTTTTTTCTTCACGACCACGTTGAAAACGTTGAAACCACTCGTGCACTATGCTACGATAGATAGGCAATCATGGCCGTACACTTGTTCCGCAATAACTTCACTTCTAATTAACGAAATGTCAGAAATTCTGCCTGGACAATCGATAATGATAGCAGATTCTAACCCACCAGTAGACATATAGATGGCGCCACCAGTGGGCGCCAGATTCAAAAAGTCCTGTTTACTTTGGAAAGCTCCTTGTATTTATATTTTGCAGAGACCAGTCTCCAAGGAGCTCATTCAACTTAGAGGTTATTATTTTTCACTGTAAAATCATTTATTGGGAAAGTATATATACTCAATTTCACACATAATTTTCGTTTTAATTTTCGGAGATGATGATTTTTTTTAAATATATTTATACTACTCGATTTCCTCACTCCCTTACTCTAAGAGTTTGCGAGGAAACCACTATACATGTAGTGCACGTACTTTTTCTACCGATTTTTTTCAAAATAATAAATATCGTATTTTATTTTAATACAATTTTTAATAACCATTCCAACTTTTACAACCAAAATATTAATGTGAAAATAAACAGAAATATTTTACTAAAAAAAATAAACATAACCAAGAATGTTAAATATTAATTCCACAAGTCTAAACAAACACTTATTCCACTAACTTTTTATAAATACTGCTCTCGTTGCCATCAAATAATAAACAAATTAATGAATAGTTCTAAAAAAATTCAATTAAACATTCATATTTTCCCACGCAAAGTAAAAAAAAAAAATACTTGCAAGAATTAATGGCACAGTTTGAAAAATTAGATCAAATGCAAACAAATTTTTATGCCGAAGTAAATGTATATTAATGAATGTACAGTGTGTGAATAAAATATGTATGTACATAATGTAGGTGCATATGAGTATATGTACTCAATTATCCAACAATTGGCGCTTTTCCAAGTATTACTTTTAATTGCGTATCGACGCTATACTAAATTTCCATGCATATTCATTTTATTACTCATAAAGATATTTATTAATATGCTAGCAAAAACTTGGAGACTTTAAGGATATATGCTTTTCATTCATAATATTTAACTAGAAGTGGGCAATGAGGAAATTTCTTATTTTTAGAATGGTGATATGGTAACGTTGTGGAAATATTAGCCTTCTGTAAAAAAGTCAAAATCTTTTATAGAAAATATTTTCGGAATGACAATTTTTTAATGATTTTTTTCATATTTTCTTGCAATTTTTTTGTTCTTTTTTAATACGAAATATATACATGTTACATAACATATTTTCGAGAATAAATATTTTTTACATATTTTTTTGACATTTTTTTAAATATATTTTTGGGAATGAGAATTGTTTTCCAAAAAAACAAAAAAAAAACAAAAACAGTAATTTATTTATAGGAAAATATTGTGTTTTTAATACAAACTATACATAAAAATTGTCCTTGATTCAAAAATAGTTCTAAATTATTTTTATTGATTGTTTAAAAATTAAGACCATTGTTTTTCTTATTTGCTTGAAAATCAAAAAGGATTACAAATGTGTTTTGAGTCAACAAAATTACTCCAAAACATTGTGTTCCAATTTCCATTGTCAATATTAGACACCAATAAATATTAAAAATTTTGAAATATCATTTAAAGCTAATTTTGAAATATTGATTTTATTTTAATTTAAATTTTTATTACTAAAGATTTACGATTTAAAATTAAATAAGTTTTAAAAATTATGTTTTAAAAAATTTATTCTTTAAAAAAATTTTCTATAAAATGTCTGTAAAATATAAATATTTTGAATTTCATAAATTTAATAATTATAAAGTTTAACAAAAATTACTTCAGAACGCTCAAATGTCGGAATTTCACACTTATTTTTTTATTTTTTATTTTAAACTATCAGAAAAATTTATTTTTAAATTCGCTCAAAACATATTATTTTTACTCTTAAAGAATTTCTCTCTAAGAAACTTGATGGCAACAGAAATATTTATTCAACATGGTCTTAATACATAAAATTTATTTATTTTAAAGAATTTTACTCTTAGAAATTTTAAAACGTCCGAAAAACTTATTTGCAAATTTTCCTAATATGTAAATTTCACTTATTTTTAATTTATTATTTATTTGCAAAAATTTCTATATTAAAAAATATTATTTTATCAGAAAAATTTCAACGAAAAAATATTATTAAAACCTTTATTCAAAAATATCCAATTTTAATTCATAACCTTCACTGATTTTCAGAATTCTGAAATACAGTTTTCAAAATTTTTAAACATATTAAACCTCTTTTTTAATACATTTAACTTTTAAATTTTCAAAAATATTTTTTAAACTGATTTCCAAAATACGGAAATAATATTTTTAAAACTTAAATTTATTTTTCATTACATTTACTTTTAAAATTTTCATTTTCCAAAAATATTTTTTAAATAGAAATTCCTTTGAAAACAAAATATTGTTTAAAACTTCCTGATCTTATACTTAAATTGTTTATTTTAAAATTTTCGATTTTAAAATATTTTATTCAAACATGAATTTTTTATATAAGAAAATTTTACTAACAACCCTTTTAAAAATTTTGCATTTCTTTTTATATCGCTTATACATAATCAAAATTCTTAAAATGCTATTTTCCAAATTTTCAAAAAAATTTTAATCTAATAATTATAAATTTCAAAAGCAA
>NW_017534852.1:495472-503364 GCF_001853355.1 Bactrocera latifrons
CCTGAATATTCTTAGTCCTACAAAAGTCAGCTTTTCATTTAAAAATTTTCAAAATCCTCAAAAAAAAAAGTCACTTCTCTCACTTTCAATCATTAGTCACAAGCTAATACAAATAAGCAGCAGTCCCGAGGCAGTTTGATTCTCACACTCCACAATTTCACTGAATGTCGACACTTTGAGTAACATGCCAACTGCATTTGAATCATTGCATAACATACCGACAAATTCGGATAAAACACCATAACACCAAAGACTAAACTGCAGTTCTCAATCAGCAAACAACTCAACCACTCATTCGAAACATACGCTGATTGACAGTCTGTCAAGTGGACTGGTGCAATGGTAGAGTTGCTGTTGTTGTTGTCGCTATTGATTGTTAGTGCTTTTAATGCGGCCACAGGGGAAATCAGCAATTAGTCAAATACACAAATGAGGCTGCGTACTCGAATTATGCGCGTGTTGTATTTAATTCGGATGTTTGGCGGTGGGAAAATGTTGATAAAGATAAAATAAAAACTAAAATTCGCGTCATTTTGAAAGTTATGCTGCAGGGAATTGCCTCACATAGGCTAAGTGCAGTTATTGTGGAAACTCAGCACCCATGTGACATTATTTAGTTGAGTGTTTGAGAACCGATTTTAATTTTTGAATATGACAATGGAGCTTTAGAGATTATGAGATTATAAAAAACTATTTCAAGTAAAGGTTTCCCCTTTAAAAGATACAGAGCAAAGTAATTGTTAGTATTAAGGACCCTACTTCATTAAGAAGCTTGAAAAATCACAAAAATCCTCTACGATATCATCTAAGGGTTTATTATTTTTCAAGAACATATATTTCCCAACACATATATATATGTATAAGCCAAGTAACAATTCACACCTAATGAGCTCTCCTGTTTGAAAATCTGGTCTAAAGTTATAAATCTCCAAAATTCTAGTTTCAAATTCACAATTTACCATAATAATAAGAGTTATGTAGAAGTCAAGTGAAGTCAATCTCTTCAGTGTAGCATTTGTATAGCGAGATCTGCAAAAAAACTTTCCAATACCGTTTTCTGTTTATTCGGAAATAAGCCGACGGAAATTTAAAAACAATTTCTTGCTTCTTTTTTGTACTATTTGAAAATATTGAAAAATATTAATGGGGAATACTGGGGAATTATCTGACCTTTGTTAAAATAGCAATCTGTACCGACTACCTAAACACAATTGTCTCGGAAAATGAAATCATTCGTTTTTGTATCTATAGTATCAGATGTATCCTGATTCTGCCGCAAATGAATTTATTCTTCTCGGTTCATAGCAGAGATGAATAGCAAATTTTTCTTAAAATTTGTTCTAAGAATTGTAGACAGCTATTTTAAGAACTTTTTATACCTTTATATATTTAATAAGTAGAGCTTCACATTAGATCAGCTGAAAAAGTACTTTAAATGTCAAAAGACAGTTGGAAAGAGAAATTCGCTTTTACTTTATTAAAATAGTGAGATTTATTGATTGATCCGTATGGATGCTTCTCCCATACCTAGATTTTGCCTTGATCGGTATAGACCCTTCTCTCATTCGTAGATTTTCCCTCTTTCAGAGCTTTTGTGGTAGACAACTCACGAATTTAATCACTTTTGCTGTACTATATTGAGATTATTGTTTGATTCATATGATCTCATACCTAGATTTTCCCTCGATCCGTATGGATCCTTCTCCCATACCTAGATTTTCCCTCTCTTAGACCTTTTTGCGATAGACGACTTACGAATTTAATCACTTTGTCAGTACTATATTTTAGTGTTCAACTATTTGGTGGTAGAAAAACCAGGTTACCAATCGCAAAAGATCTGAGAAAAGCTGGTAGTGAAGAAGTTAGAAATTAGAAATCGAAAGTTCGACCGAAGGAACTAATGAATGTAATAACATAGCAAAAGAGAGTGTAATAGATTTTGGAACACCCTTACCTACTTCGCACTCTATAGATGGACTTTGGACAGCGAAGGAATTAGTCGTTAAACACTCTTTTCACAACTCACTTTTTTTATAAATCAGATATATGTATGTATTTCACAAGTTAATAACACAGAGGGAGGAGCTAAGGAAAAATCTTAGAAGAGGCAAGAGTTCTCAAAGGATATCGGTGCTCTGCAAAAATGGTTAGCGGATATCTTTTCTCCAACAATTCACTATAATCATCCCCCGGCTCCGATTTTCTCCCTATGGCCCCTTCTTTGAGCAATTAGGAAATTACGGAAACTGTTGTTTGGGAACCGAAGCGATCAATCTGACATCAACAAGTTAACAAGTGCTTTAAAATATCTTTCATAAATAATCATTTTAATATTAAATGTGGTGTTTTATTACCACCACCAATTAAGTGGATATCTTAAAACACTTGTTAACTTGTTGGCGTCTATTACTATACTTAAAATTAAGTCTTAAAATATTATATCCATCGAAATTTTCAAATTCAAAACCTTTTCAAAAGGCATATATATTTTTCCAAACCCCCTTCAATCTTCCCACTAGTAAAATAACTGGAACCTCATGTTTATGTTAATAGAAGTATTTAAGCATGTCTATAATTATTAGTAATTCTACTAGGCCTTAAGTGTACATAATACGCCACTATCACGGCTCGCTTGCACCAAGCTCGACCACCACCACGACCAACAACAGCGAGCTCGGGCGTACATTTACAGCTTGAACCGCTAGTTTTCCCAAACTACCACTGTCTTTCCAGGAAATAAATATGCATTAAAAATTTCTTAAGCATACGTGCAATATTTCCCATCTCTGCAACAAAGCCAAGTCAAGCAACTAACTCATTGTATTGTTTTCTTGTGCGCGCTTTTCCCAAGATATTACCCAATCATTAGCTGAGCAAAGCAAAGCTACAGAAAAAGTTAAGAAAAAACAGCAACGAAAACGTTACGAACTGCGTAACTTCATCAGCAATTCCAATTAGGAGGCCGGCGAGCAATAAACGTCAGGTACGAGGAGCGCGTTGAAATATGTATAATGGGCGGTCCATACTCAGGTTAACTTTTACAGAGAATAAAAAGAATATGATCGAAAAATTGTTTGACTGAAAACTATCCGAAATAGTAAATCTTCTTAACAGTTTTGTGAGACGAAATCGTACTTGGGAAATTAAGCTAGGTTCCACAGATCTTTTTGACAGTACGACTCACATGGAATTAGCTTAAGCAGCTGCTGGTTTATTCACATAATCTGCATACGTCAAGATTATCATGTTTGTAGTATACTAATCTGTTTACTCAGTTTCCAAGACCTTTTGTGCGGTTTTTTTCTCTGGCACGAATGACTCACTTAAAAACAGAATTCAGTACAACACTAATGCTAAAGACCTTATGAATTTTATTCACTCAAAATCGTGGTCTATTAAATATAATTGTGTATTGAATATATTGAATATTCGTTCAGCGAAAATATTCTATATGCCTTCAGTTCCACATATAAGAACGGAACATAAATTATAAATTCCACCCTTCACACACTACCGCCGCCCATTTCGAGCTCCAAACTGAGAAGCAATCATCGCAGGAATATTTGTATGACTTCAGCTTATGAGTACATAATTCCGATTTCAATAGCGAATAATTGTAAACGAGCTCCAAACTAAGAAGCAGTAATTTAAGTGGCCTACAGTTGATGAATCACTTAATGAGCGAATAATTTAAGACTAAACTAAAATAGAACCGACTGGTGCTCAGTTCTGACTCAGTTTTGAGTCCGAAACTCGTTAGTTGATGCTCCAGGTATCATTCTCATTCTCGTTTTGTATATTTCAGTTTTCGATAGCGTCTAGTCTTTCAAGGTCTTCACACGAACCTGCGAAGCTTGACACCATCTAAAACATGATAACCTACCTTGGACCTTCGAAAATTGATCCTCAAGTTATACTGTCATAAGGGTACGGGATTTAACTGTCACATCGAAATTTTCTTTTTTATCAAAACAAAATTCTACATTTGAACCACCCTGTACATACATTGTTTTCGCATATGTACACGCTAGCCATGCTCACAGTGGGTTGGGAAAACTTCAATTTGCGCATGCGCAAAGCAGTAAATCAAAATTGCAAAAATTCAGTTGATAGTACAACAAAAAGCTGCATATAAATAACAAAAACAACCAATCTGTTGAAAGAACAGCGCCAAAGTGGCAAGCAACCGGTGAATTGCAAACGGCAAACTTGCGAATTAGCGAACTCTGCAAACTGCGCAGACTGTGGAGCGGCTACGCTAATGAAGATGAACGCGTTTGTAATGGCCAACGCAGCTATTAAATGGCTGTAAATATGGCAGTGTGTAAGCGAATGAATGAACGAGCCCTCACTGAATGAGATAATGAACGAGCAGTCATAACTTAACTCCCACAATTATCAAAAGCGCAACGACGGCTGGTTGCAATGCGTGTGCGAAAGCGCAACTTGCAACATAAATGCTGGCAAAAGTTGATTGCGTGCGGGCATTTCATTTCTCCGGGAAACTATAATAATAATAATAACAATAATAAATAGGCTCTGATTTTTAATGAACTTATTTTATCTTTCTTTTCGTTTACAGGTGAAGCTGGTCGATGTCGAGAAGGTTGAATGGCTTAATAGGCGTTCGTATAGCGCTATCGGTTTGCTGTTGGGACGTGAAGGACGGATTTTATTGCGTTGCGATAACGGCTTGGAAGATTGGTTCGAGTTGTTAGAGGTGAGTTGATATTTACTTACATTTTAAAATTTTCGAAAGAAAAAATGCCTCCGAACGCGGTCGAGTTTGAAACCTTACAGTTAACTTCCAGCAGGCCTGCATTAAAATAGACTTCATCGAACTTTATCGAAAGAGACTTGGCTCCCATAGACCCTATAAATCGTATCCAAGTATATTCCTGCAGCTTGGTGAGCGCTTTCGGTCATAATGTCTTCACCGAATAGATGTGAAACACCGCAGAGATCCATATGTCTTTTAAGGCATCAGAATATTTGCGCTGGCCCTCCACCATCTAGAGGAAATAAGAGCAAAGCATTGCAGTTCGGCACATAATTTTCTCTCTTATTCGTTTCACAGGTTGGCCTGTTGCACTGTTAGGCGGTGATGGGGTTGCATTGGCCATGTATCCAATTCTCGCGACTCCGTCTATTGATGGACGCAGCGTTGGCGCCTGGTGGTCTCTATTTTATTGAGGTTTACAGCGCTACCTAAGGTCTATGGCCATTTTCTCTATCACATATACATATATATTCACAAAGACACAGCACGGTGATGAATTCCTCAAACTCGCTAAACCCTATTGAGGCATTTATGTGCAATTTAGAATAAGGCGCTCAGGATTTTCCGGTGCCATGTCGCAAAGTCGGCAGTTTGCTTAATTACCCACATCCATGCCACACAGTGATTTCTTAAGTCTGCAGTGCCTAGTAAAGAGAATGAGTAGTAGACTCAATTAGTTTATTTCTCTCTGGGGTTGGAGGCTGTCTGCCGGCCCTTTTTCTCTTCTTTTTACGCCCGCACTGGCTACCGCCTTGATGGTATCTCATCGTGCCTGATATGCTTCCCAAACAGTGTTAACCTCACGATAGTCCTCCAGATAGCTAAACTTTCGGATTTTCTCTTCGCCGTTTGCATTGAAATTATATTATTCGCTTTTGAATTATAAACCATTTTATATAAGACATGTGGTAGTAGCTTACATGTATTCTTGGACTCATAATCGTAGAACGTCTTCAGGTGTTTAATGAAGTATTATTAAAATCTTTTAAATCATTTCATTTCCCATATCGGTAACTTATTAACGAAATCTACATTCTCTTTTTTCATCGCCAGGAATGCACCCTCTTCTCGAAGCAACGTCGTCACGCACTCAAAATCGCACAAGGTCCACGTTCGCGCGCCTCACTCGCCGCACCAGTGTCACATTCCACCTTGGAATCGCAACACTTCGGTTTGGGTAGCAGTTACTCAAGCGCCTTGGAAGACTGGCTCATGACAAATGGCAGCGGTATCGGTGGACGTAATAAAATTGCTACTGGTTGCGGTTTCGCTAGTAGTGGCACTAATCCGTTCCTCTTTTCCGATTCGGTACCAGACTTGAGCGCCTTGAGCAGTGAACATCATCAACGCATTTCGGGTTATTCAACCAACCATTCGACACCACAAAAAATACCATACTCACGTCAAAACGAGAATGGCAATCATAGTCGTTATTCGAATGGTTATGCCTCGCAAAATAATTCATTCACCAATTGTCCCGGTATTGGTGGACCGTTCGATTCGCCACGTCGCATATTTATTAATAAAGATTTCTCCTCAAATCAAGTGGTTGATGAGGAGGCCGACGATGATGAGAAAGTCGAATTGCGTCGCCCGCATGCCTACGGTCAAGGTGGCAAGGCTAATAATKACAATGATTTGGAGAATGGCAATGTTGTGGATGGCGAATGGTTGTACCGCAAGCCGAGAGCACCAACCGATTTGCGTCACTCTGGTATGTATGAAGCTAGAAACTGTATAGTAGAGGAAGCTTTTTTAATTTTTCTTTTTCCTTTTTTTGCTCTGTCTCGCACTCTTACAGTTCAACCAATGCTGCCTACCAACAACAATTACAATAATGCAAATAATACCACGAAAATTCCTGTTACCGATTTGGATCATTCGGCACATGATAGCGGTCTCGATACGCCACCGTCCACAAATCAACGTCCATCCAGCTATCGTGAGATCATCACTCGTACACCCGTACGCGATGCCAACGAAAGCGTCGTCCGTTCATCACACGGTAATTTGCTTAATGGCAGTTTTCGCTCAAAGCAAATCACTCATCTAACAAATAATTTGAATCAAGTAAATGCTCTCCATAGCTCACATCTGAGCGTACAGGAACGTATCTTGCAAATGCGCAACGAGGAGAATCGTTGGGGTTCATTGAAATCGGAAGCAAATCGTTATAGTCACAATGCTCTATATGATCAAAATAAGAATCCCTATCCGGAGAGCGCTAATCAATCGCCACAGCGTACACCATTCAAGAAACATTCACTCATCGGTTACGGTCGTTCAATTAGTCACGATACTAACGGCACAATGAACGGTAATTCACAGATGAAGGGCTCGTCTATATTGCGTGAACGTTTCCAGCATCCCGCTTTGGCGGCAATTAAAGCTTTTTACTGATAAATATATACACATAACGTTTTATCGATTATTTTTCTATTACAATAACAACAATAATAATATTAATAATTACATCAATTATTACTATGTATGTATGTATGTAGTAGTAGGTATGCGTTCGTTGTAAAATTAACTAAATACTCGTAGTGAAAGCTTAACTATAATATTATATAATTATAAAATGAATAAATATGAAATCGCACAGGGTGTTTATGATTTGCGTTTAGTAGAATTGCTGATTTAATATACGAGAAGTATTTTTCTGTGATAGTTGTCAGCGATATTGAAACGAAAATAATTTTTTAATTTTTACTTTTCCTTAATGATAGAATGCCAAAAATTTAACGTAATTACAAACGCATCAATTTACGAATAAACTTGATATTAGAAATGAATAAAACTCAATCGTAATAAATTAGTTGTATGAAACAATAAAAATATGTATTTTTTTATTACTTTATGAAGACTGAGGTGAGTATTGAAGAAAAAACATTTTTTAGCCAATAGATAATTTTTCGAAGTTTGGAGATCATGAGATGTCTACATCTAGTACCGAAAATGAGATTGAAACCTTAGATCACTTTAGAAGGACTACTGAATTAAAAAAATTCCGGGATCGCGAAATGATCACGTATGAAAACACACCTCAGGATGCCGAGTCGATTATATCGGGTGATTTTTTAAGAGCTTGATAACTTTTTTAAAAAAAAAA
>NW_017534852.1:503904-509575 GCF_001853355.1 Bactrocera latifrons
TGATTTTGGTAATAAAATTCAATGATTTGCAAGCGTTGCTCGTTAGTAAGTCTATTCATGATGAAATGTCAAAGCATACTGAGCATCTTTCTCTTGGACACCATGTCTGATATCCCACGTGATCTGTCAAATACTAATGCATGAAAATCCTAACCTCAAAAAAATCACCCGATACTTAGTCTCGAAACTTCGGGATCCCGAAATGTGTTCATGAAGCCAAGAAATTTTGGGACTTTAAAAGTGATTGGTAGTTTTTCTTATGCTTTCAGAAGACTGTGGTGGGTATTAAAGAAAAACAATTTTATCAGATTGGTAATTTAAAAAAGAATTAACGATTCCGAAATAACTATTTATGAAAATTTTTAAACAAATTTCACAAACCAGTGTAGGCCCAAAATTTCAAGATTGTAAAAATGTTTCAAAAATCTAAGCGTCTGTAAATAGTTAAGTGAGAATTGTCGGTGTACAATACTTCGAACATCCCATTGCAAATAAAGTAAGGTGTGTATGTAAAACTATTTAAATGACTAAAATTCTGAGACCTCCAACAAAAATATCAGATATATTGATTTTATGTAAATGGTGGCATGAAAGAGAAACGTAATCAAAGATTCGACTAATCTATCTCCAATTATACCCTGAAAATACTGCCATAAAGAATCTACGCATCGCACTTTCCAAACATCCTCAAAAAGTTCGACTAAAGTATGATTTAAAGTCAAAAACCTGGACACTGTATACACAAAAGGCGATTCTAGCTAATGTCTTTCAGATAAAAAAATATGCGAAAGGGATTTTCCTCTACAAAAATGTGATAAAATCATATGAAGGCTTTCCGAATAGCCTAAACATACGTTTAAATATTACACAAATGAAATTAGTTGAGATACTTAAGTTTGCTCACCATACTTTGGCAAAAATAATGATAATAATGGATTACGTGTGACCGAAAGAAAACTCAAGTGGAATTATTTGCTTATCAAAAAGATTTGGCATCATGAACTTTGTTTGTCCCCAAACTTTGGAAAACAGGGCAGTTTAGAAAACAAAGAAGAACGAATGTCATCCAATCTCAGAAATCTTAGGATGGTAATGAAACCTTGTATACTTATAGTGTGATGCAGAAATGAAAGATTAATTTGATCTGTGAAACTGAAGCTCTGAGTATCTATCCTAATTGCGTTCTTCACTTATCATCCATTTGATGATTTAATTGGCTCAACATAATATATGTGGTATTTTTTGCACTACGAGGCTGAAAGTTTGACTTTGAAGTCGAGTCGAACTGATATCAATAAATTTAGCTTGCAAACTTTCAAATTGGACCCTGTCTGATAAACAAAACATTTTCACGCAGATTAAAAGAAAATACCGCGTTCGAAATAGGATCTTTTTGCAACCAATGGAAGCATGCCAACGATTAATCCAAATTTGCATGCACTTGTTACAAGCTTAGTCTGGAGTTGCCTTAAAAGTCTTCAGCGAATGATCTTCAATGGACCCATGTCGCATATCTCACTGCATATTTTCCATTCCGATAACAAAAAAAGTCACAGGGAGGCAAATTTGTAGAATACGGTGACTGAGCCATAATACTCTTTTCATGTTTAGCTAAAAAATCAATCACAATCATGCTATATTTTAAAGGTGAATACTCAAGAAATTTTCTGCCGACAAATCTGATTATTTACGACGATACTTTGGGATAAATTCATAGTGAAACTCATCAAAGTAATCACAGAAAACGACTACAAATAGTTGAGTCGATCTAAGAGAGATCTCAACATCTCTCTCTATCTCTCATGTGTCAATAAGACGACTTATAAAGAACTACTTCTTTAAGTGTTCCTATGCTTTCGTTAATCACAGAGGTAAACTCGTAACTTTCTTAAAACAAATTGTCGATATTTCACGACCTTCACTTAATGCTTTGTACATCTCAAAAATTAGTGTTCGGAACAAAGTAAAGTTAAAGTCCCCAGTACACCTACCAAACACACTCCTATTGACTTATGGAAATCAAACAATATGGATTCGCGCTCATAGTTTCTATATATTGGTTCGGGTCCAATTTGATCTTGAGTGTAAATAGTTACATTTTGGAGAAACTTTCAGCGTTGTTGTTACTTGTAGTTCTTCATACATTCGTTGCATTTTGAGAACATTGCCTCTCAAAAACATCTTTGTGAGAAACACTTCCCAAAAGTAAAATGTAGGCAGATTCTCGCATATTTGGAGATTACCAAAATAGTTGAAATATCTGGTACCAAACACAGATTGGTTAGTGACTCCCAATAATCTTACAAGGAAAATATGGATATCAGAGCGGGTGTCTTAGACGTTGAGATATTTGAATGAAACTTTTGGATTTAAAGATAACCAACTGTAATTATGGTACATGTCTTCGATTTTTTCTCCAATATAACGAATATGTATCTTTTAGATACAATGCTGTGTACTCGTAATAGGTAGATTTCATAGTAGAATTATCTGCAATCAATTTTGTTTTTAGAGTTTTGTTAGAGAAAATTAGAGAGAAGGGTCTGTAAATTTCGAACTCTTATATAATGATTTCGATCAGGCCGGTGCCTTAGTATGCAGTAGATACAGTGTATGAGATATCGGCAGCTTATTTACTATTCATAAAGGAGATTTTTGAATTTTGATTCTTATTGTTGTTAGACCAAACCTTTTTAAGGAGCAAAAATACAAATATGCCTGATATGACTGAAAAGAATTTAGCACACAAATAAAAACGATCACTTTATATAATTTTATTTTACTTTTGGGTCGATGCATTATTCCACTACCCTTAATTCGTTTGAAAAATACGTTTGCTGGAGCAAAATATGCCCCATGACGGCGGCGATGTTCTCATTCGATTTAAACTTCTGTTTGGAGAATCACTTTTTCAAGTTTCGAAACTAAAAGACAACGCTTATGAACGAATCTGGTGACTATGAAGCATAGGTTAGCCAATTCGGATATAACACCACTATTTTTTTTTTTTTTTAATTCAGTTTGTAGATGCCAGTGACCGTTTGAACTTCTTAAGCTTGTCGGGAGCATTCCAGTACATGGTGGGCATCATCTTTAAGGCCGAGGGACTTCGGTGGCAAATAATAAGAACATATTTCTCGAAATACTTCACAACTGTTACATATTTCAACTTTTCAAAGAATTCTAATTCTTAAAACCGTCAGTACTTACGATTTTTCATATACTGAAATACTTACAAACCTTTTAAACTATTTGCTATTTAAAAATTAATTCCAAAACCTGGTGTCAAGAATTTCAATTATCTCCCAATCACCCAAAACTACGAAATGGGGGTTGTCTTATTTAAAAATAAATATTCCCATTTTGGAACTTCACAACACGCGTAGTTAATGGCCTTCCAAATCGTAAGTGCAAGTTGAAAAATAAGATGAAGTGTCTGAAAGTTCCACACACGACTGCGGAGCATCCATCTTCGCACGGCTAACAATCGTATAATCATCAATAACCAGTGTTAAATGGATTGCTGACTGCAGCAAAGCGCCATGGATATGTGTTTATCAGGATGAAAGGTGTTATCGAGCTGTAGATGGCACTGTATATGTATGTTTGTGTGTATATAGATGCATTACAATGCCTTCGGTAGAGCACACAGGCGTCTTCCAGAGCTTGGCAGGCCATTTTGTAAGCAGGAGCGGTGGAATGATCAGCGTTCAAGCGTAAGTAAGCTGTGCTGCTCGTTGCTAGATGCATGCAAATACCGCATTTTGCAACAACAACAATAATAATAATAACAACAAAAGCAATAGGAAATATATATAGTGGTGTGATAGCTTACAGCTGCTGTTGACTAGTAATTTTTACATGTTCCATGGTGACGAAGATAGGCAAAGATGAAAATAAAGTACACGGGCATATATGCCGAGCTAAGCCGGTCCAAATGCAATTGTGCACGTTGCTGCTGCTGGGGAAGTAGAAGCACATACGTAGAGACTTAGTGCATGGCTGCGCATTTCGCACGTAGAAATTTGATTGAATTTTCTCGAACGATATAAAAAATATATTTGTTCCATTTTGTATATTGAAGAGCACACTTAACGGTATTCAATACGCCCACACTTCACACCCACATCGCCCACCTATATTCTACACCAATACACTTACACACACATTCCACACATTCACCCACACACCTGTCATTGTTGTTGATGCAAATTTTCGCAAAACTTTCAAAGTCACTTGAACAAACAGCGGCTACTTTTGTCATACTCGGAAGTTTGCGCAAGCCTTCGTTCATTTAGCCGCGCTATAATAGCTTTATTTAGTATTTTCGTCACGTTCAGCCACTTGAGTGTCAACATGATGACACCTTACAGCATGCGGTGTTCTCATCGACGGCATCGGCGTAGAAGTTTTTATACAAATATGCTGCCTAGATTACAGCGCGGCGTCAATATTTTTTCTAGGCGTTCCTGTAGCAATTTTGTTGTATGGAAAATTGATTGAATTAGTTTAATTTTTTCTGTTAGAAAATACTGCATTACAAAAGTGCTGCTCTTCTCACTACAAATGTTTATTTAATAATGTAGTTAAGGAGATCTGGTTTTAAATTTATAAAGACACATGTGTTCCATTATTACCATCCAATCCATTCAGCATTCTCGTTCTATTGTACGACTTACGGAGATTGAAAGATTTTTGGAGTATTCGAGAGAACTGTTATCCGCAAGGTTTTTGGCGCCGTTCGCATGTACGATAAATATCGAGGAAGATGGAACCACGAACTGTAAGAGTTCTACGTTGACATGGATATAGTTAAATTCATAAAAATCAACGAATTCGCTGGTTAGGCCAAGTCATCGGAAGACATGATATTCCAGTGAAAACCTCCTACGATTTGAGACCCATGAGTAGTCAAGATCAGGAATATAAGGACATTTCTGTATTTGGGATATAGAATGTTCGATTTATATTATTAGCTTATCTCGTAATAGGTTGTCAAAAAAGTCTTGCGGTATTTTTATTAAATTTTCAATTGTTCATAAAATTGGTTACAATAATGCGATTCAAGTCAAATATGCGCCGTTTTGTTCGATGACGCGTTCCCAACGTGATGCCAACTTCATAATGCCCCTCTCATAGAAGCTCGCTTCTCTATTGGCAAAAAACTCGGAGAGCCAATTTTCACAGGCCTCTCTTGTGTCCAACTTCAGACTACCAAGCGCGTTCGCCATGGACAGGACTATACGGTGGATGCAAAAGAACATCCCATCCAAGCTGCCGGAGCTTCTGGCGCATCACTAAAGATGTGTGTGACCTGACGTTGTCCTAATGGAAGACAATTCGGCATTCTCTGCATGAGTGCTGCCTTCAAGCTGTTTTTTTGCGTAAATTCGTGTGGCACCCATACATCGAGCTTCTTAGTGACTCTAAGCTTCTTCAAATGGTTTACAACGGTTTGAGGACTCATGCCCAGCTCTTGACCGATGCTACGGCCGGTCTCTTTCGACCAATTCAGCGATTTTATCGGAATTTTCGACGACAGGCCCTCCGGAGCTTGGCGCATCTTCGACCACCTCTATACCAGAATCAAAACGTTGAAACTATCATTGTGCGGTGGAAATGGAAACTGTATCGGGTCCATAAACTGCACAAATTTTATTGGCGGCTTGAG
>NW_017534852.1:509650-530985 GCF_001853355.1 Bactrocera latifrons
GTGACGCTATTACTCACGAACGACTTAAAGGAAACGACAATAAATCAAACACGTGTTAGCACGTGAAATGAGCTTTCCAAAAAGGTATAGCATGACCCGATGCGACGAATAAAACTCGAACTACGCGCTCTCAGCGCCAACTAGCGAAAATACCGCAAGACTTTTTTGACAACCTAATATTTTGACCAACGATTTAACGATTAAAGGACATCTTAAATATAGAATGATATTTACGGTCTTAAGGCAACCGCAAGTTAAAAAATCTTATTTTAAGGGGTTATGTACAGTTAGAATTCTCAAATTATTTTATTTTCTTAATGTGCATATATTTATATGAAAGTACACACAGAAAATTTCATATCGTTCGGGTGAACAATTCAGAAGTTGCACGCAAATTTGAAAAGCGTTTCAGAGGGTTTCAAATTCCAAACTTTAAACGCATTTTTCTCAAAATGTTGTTTTCAAAGTCAGATACTCGAAAACGGCAAAACGAATTAGAGTCAAATTTTAACACGATCTCCTTAAATTTATTTGTTTAGTAATTAATCGTAAATTGTTTTTTTTATCAATATAGATTTTTTGTTTCAAACAAAAATCGATTGTTTTCTTGAAACCGCCATTTTGTCAAAAAAAAAAAAAAAAAATTATTTTGCTTATTCCTTTGATTTGCTTTATTAGGAGCTATACAACTTTCTCCGATAATCTCGGGCGTAAGAGTTTTTGCTTTTCATGCGCTTATTTATTGATTCATCACACTTTTACTATGTTATCATCCGGCTTCCCCCGATTAGTAGGGGTGCTAAAGAAATTTTTCATTCGGTGAATGCGCGTCAAAAAACGAGATGGAGCTATGATTTGTACCTGCAACGGAGGATGTTGATAGGGACGATTTTGGTTTCAAGATCATTGCTACAAAAAGTGGGTGAATATTGGGTTGGAATTTATTTGAGCACGCCGTGGTGTCACTACACTCATTTTTAATGTATAATACAACATTGCTTTCTCTAGCTCAACAAAATTACTAAAGCGATACTTCTATCTTTCCAATAAGAAATGACTATTAATTTTCTTTTAAAATTGTATTAAATTTCACCAAAAACTTGGACAAATTACCATTCATGCATTCTTGATGACATTCTTTAAAATTTCATTAAATCGAAGAATGCAAACGAAGAACGAGAGAACTTGTAGTTAGTCTCCCTTCACTCATCCGTGACAGCCTTCCAATTGGTATTTAAACCAAAATGTTCAATTCTTCTTAGTTTCACATGATTTTTCTCTTATAACCAGTGAGATTCACGCGTTGACAAGCCTTCCATTGTAGCAACTACAATACACACTAATGTACTACAAATATATGTATATCTGAGCATGTCCAGCGATAAATGCTCTTTAAGATATTGAACTCATCGCCACTATTGTCGAATTTACACAATGACAGATTGCTTGAGTGGCATTTTGTGGTCGAAATGATAAGCAGAATGAGCATTTATCCACATGCGAGTATATATTTGCACTTATGAGTGCGGACAGATAGGCAGCCTACATGGCGTATGAGCAACAATAGGCCATTAAGTGACAGATAGTGAGGTAGACTTACCATTACGTTCCGTATACCGCTTCACTCACATTGCTTATCTATATGGACTAACATCCTTTGGGGAGAATTAAGTATATATATTTGAGTGCAGTTTTAAAGGTTTGTGAGGGAAATAAATTGTAGATAAGGCTGGCAAGCCTTCCGAGTAGTTTTTGGTAGTGTAATCACCTATTTATTTTCCTTTCAATAATGTTGATAAATAAAGAAAATATTTCATCTATGTAGTGTCAGTGTGTTGTCACTTTATCGGCAGGTATATTAATAGTTAAGAAACAATTGAAACGCTGAATTATTTCCTAATAAATTTCAAAAGCTATGACAGCTATAATAAAGTACATACAGATACATTCGTCGTTTCTGAATTATAAGAGTGTATTGTCTCTTTCATTCTTGTGTACTTACGTAGAAAGTCTAGTCAAAAGTAAACCATTTTTTTCGTAAAAAATAAAATATTTTGGTTTTGCAAATAATAATTTTTTTTCCGAAAGTTAGTGAATCAAATGGGAGGTTAGGTTTGGTAAAGTTAATGGTAGAGCTTAAAAGGGTAGCCTTCCTCCATACAACACAATTACCGTCCGACGAAATATTCAGCTTTACCGCGTTATGCCAATGTCCAGTAACAACTCCCACAATTTCAGCAAGTTGAACTCTACTGGGAGCAAGTAGTTCACTGGTTTTCTTTCGTTTAATTCCTGCCAAGTTCACATAAAGTTTAGAGATCCATCGTTAAACCGCAATAGGATAACATAGACCTAGGTCATCCCCATTCAATTTAAAACATATCCTTTTTTGCGAGCTCATTTGTTTGGAATTGATTGCGATAGTACTTACGTTCCTGAAAGAAGCTACACCGCTCCCCAGGAATACATCTATTGCTACATATATGACAGCTACTAACATAAAAAAGACTTCAATGAGATGGTTGTCTGAAACTAAGCCAACCTTCGAACAAAATATATATGTAGGTGTATTATAATTTCAATTTCAGAAACAAAGCAAAAAGTGAATACGGTCTCACTACGAGCACGCTTCAAAGTCATTTCATAACTGCTATAAGACCAGTTTAGTTGGTTACTTGAAAACAGAGGCGCATGAGCGCCAGGCCGCAGGTAGCCACACCTAGTTCATAATTTCACCCATTGTGCTCCCGGGTGGTAACTAATCTAAGACTTATCCAGGAACTCAATGGATTTGTTAAAAGACCTGATTCTTTTCCATTCCTGCTGCTCAATGTCCCTTATGTTGGAGCAACGAGAGCCGTGGAGTATATCCCATTTCATACATATGGTTGAAGGCTTGGCATTTACATAGATAATTTTTCATGCTCTGCCTTTCGTCGAATCTACTTTTACAATTTTATAAATGTGAGATCTTAAGAGTAATCTCCCTGTGATGATCCGTACAATGTTACTAAGCGCCCTTTTACCTAGAATTAGAAGCTTTTTGGACTTCTCATCATCAACGAACTTTGTGGTATGCGCTGTCTTTCTGGTATTCCAAGACATAAGATATTCCTCTAGAATCCATTGTTTCAAACCACCTTTGAAGGAACAGAATGAGTTGAGACAGTTTAGCTGAATTAGTGGTCCAACTGCCACGACGGGACCAACTCGTCTGCCTTTGCATTTCCTTTTATTCCTATATGACTGGATACCCAGATGATGTTAACCGAGCTACCTAGTAAAAGTCTAGTTGTTGCCTGATTGCTTAACCTAACGCAAAGAGGTTTAGTATTGGCATCACGGATAGACTTAATTATCTCTATGTTATGCACTAGAACTTTTATCGTCTTGTTGGTTAGAGTAAAGGTCCACTTGACACCATCTGTTATGCCCACCACTTCGATCATAAAGACTGTTCGGTAGTTAATGAAGCTGGCCGCTGTCTATGGATTACTACAGAAGCAGTCTGTACTTTAGCACTGCACCATATGTTAGAATTCGGCAAATGACACATTTATAAAATCAATAGACCATATGTGGTCGTAAGCCCCACCTTGAGGGTACGGCTCTTCTGAACTAGTTCCAGATTCGAAGTACTTTGGAATGTTTTCTACCCTGATTAATTTTTTATCTATGATAACTCCGAGATATTTGACAGATTTCGAGAGTACAATAGTTCTAACCCTTAAGGAGGAGAGATTGAACTGCGAAGAAGCGATAGCCGATATCAGTGCAGCGGTTCTTCAACGAATTCTAGTTTTTCTAATTTTTCTAAGAAAAATTCGTTTGTTCCAACAACCTCACTTAAAGCGGTATCAACCGATTTCGCTTTAACGTACGCCGCTTGAACTTCAAACGGTTTGGTGAGATTTGTCTTTTGTTGAGATCGTCGCAGATTCCCTTCATACTTCTTAGTGGGAAGGATATTGTTCATTTCCGGTTTCGATACGAAAGTAATTTTGTACTCCTGTCATCTACTTGGCGGGTACTTTAAACGAACAGAAGCAATAAAAGCTCTTGCAACGAGGCTAGAAAGTAGATCTGCACCGTTCTGTAGTAGAGCGGGAAATATACCATCCGTACAGGCTGCCTGCGTAATATCACAGGTTTGCAAAGTCTTGCGCCCAACATTGGGAAATGAGACCAGATCAGTTTAGTAATCCAAAAATCAGTTATACTAAGTTAATACCATAGTACAAACAACTTGGTTTATACATTCTAAATTTAAAAGAAAAAACTGTTGTGGTGAAAATACAAGGAGCGTTCCAAAGATTTTGAATCTAGCATCCCCTGATGGCGCCATCTATATGTCGACTAGTGCATTAGAATCTGCTATCTCTATCGATTTCCCAATGAGAATCTCATGACATTTCATTGATTGGAGGTGAAGTTATTGCCTTTTAAGTGTCAGTATATTTGTGTTATCGATGCGAAAATGAGCTTCGAACAAAAAGCCAACATTAAATTTTGTTTTAAAATTAGTAAAACTCTTATCGAAACGTTTCAAATGATAAAACAAGTTTATTGTCTATCCCGTAGCAGAGTGCACCAGTGGTTTCAAAGTTTTCAAAGTGGTCGTGTGGACATAAGTGAAGATCAACATGTGGGCCAATCAAAATCCGTAATCACCGGAAATTCCGTCGAAACTGTGGCTGAATTCAAAAAAAATCAGCCGACATCATCTTTGAAATTTATAGAAATTGAAATAAACATCTCCAAAACATCGAGATATCGCATTTTGACTGAACATTTGGGCTTACGAAAGGTGTGTGTACGGTTTGTTCGGCACAAATTGACTGACGACCAAAAATTGCTCAGAATTCAACATTCGCAGGACTAATATTTGACCAAAAATCACATTTTAGCCATTAACCATTCTCCGTATTCTAATGATATGGTACGGTGCGACTTTTTCCTTTTCGGTAAAATGCATTTGCCCATAGAAGGAAAGCGTTATGCAGACATAGAGACCATTCAAAAGGCTTGCACCGGTATACTGGCAGAGTTAAAACACTCGTTCGACATGCTTTTGGACCGTGCAAAAAGCTGTATTGAAGCAGAAGGAGACTATTTAGAATAAAATAAATTGATTTTGATGAAAAACTTGTTTTTTTTTTAAGTCCTATTTACTTTTGAATGCACATTGCATTTGTTGGATTTTATCTACTTATTGAACTTATTGTTTGCTTTAATAAATTACTCTTTTGATTGAATTTCTGTTGTATTTACTTTTCGCATGTAATAATATTTCATTTCTTTGCCTACTTAAATCATCGCAAGTAGTCTAATTTTAATTTATTATTTTTAGATAAGTACACGAATCCAAAAAAAAAAACCTTGTTTGCCCTAAAATACAACCACAAATATTTAATAAAAAACATCATTGGCCTATATATTACTCAACGAAGTTTGCTGCAGTCACGCTTAAGAAATGCGCGCCAGCAAACTTTTCACATAAATCTCTTCACGCTATTAATCAGCTGACAGGCGAGGGCACAAAAATCACTGTTCAACGCCTAAAGACAAGACAATCAATCGATAACAAGCGTTGCGTCACCCATCGGGGTTGGGGCAACCGCCACCCACAGTCCTGTAAATAAATACCATTTTCAGTTAAGCGACCCTTTGCGGTGCATAAAAAAACGCTTGAAATGGCAAACAAACAGTCAACCGAAAAAGGAATACCAAAAATCAGCACCTGCTCCGCTTTGCTTATTTATCTTTGAACGAAAATCTCTAGGCATAATTTTTAAGGCACGGCGCATTGCAAAAAAGTGTCGGTGGAAGGTGATGAACTCATCGATGAAAGCTGGTAATAAATTGTTTTAAGAGAAAAACATGAAGCCTTGGGCAATATAACCGAGCAACCGCTGTGTTTTAGTGTTGCTGTGGAGCAATGTAAAAGTTTAGTAGAGTAAAACAAAGTTTGCGAGGAGAACATTCCAAATTAACTACAGGGAAATATGCGGACTTTAAATTGAGTGAACCACAAAAAACTTAAAACGGTTTAGTTGAAATGGGAGCAAAAAAAATAAAAAATTAAGAAGAAATAAGATTGTCAAGTACTTAGTAGTTTGCTTGAGGCATTTGGGCACAGCTTCTTTGCAATAATATTTTCTTCTGACTACACTAAATTTAAGCAGTACCAGCCTTAATATAAGGGTGTAGCGACAGTTCATTAGTTTTCCGGTACGTTTGAGCTATCACAGCATCGTAACAAATTGGGCAGTCGGAAGTGCTCTCGGCATCAATCCAAGTAAAACCGATTGACATCCATCTGCAACTAGCGGATACATTGAAATATTTAGGGCTCCTCCTGGATGGGAAGCTTTCATGACAACGGAATATCGAAGAGAGAGCAAAACAAGCATACGTTGCCTTATACTGCTGTAGAGAAGCCATTGGCAAAACGTGGCGGGGTTGAGAGAAAATGGTCCTCTGACTCTACAACACCATAGTCAAGTCCGTTATATTCAATGGAGTGGTGCAGGGAACGGCTCTATAATAGAACACCATTGCAAAGAAACTCTGGAGCGTTCAAAGTTCATCAGCATGAATGGTGCACTAAGGTCCATTTCAATCATAGCACTTAACCCCATCTGGCATATATTGCCCGTAGACATGGTCGGAAGGTGTATGGCTGCGAAAGCTGCTGTCAGACTCAGATAATCTGGGTTCCTAAAAGAACTCGTATCTGAACACTCGGATATCCACACACGCTTTGAATTCATACCGGATCGCTTGGATCATGGCCAAACCGAATAATGGCGGCTTCTTTTCTGAACATATACTAACGAGAGAATTGTGGGTGGGAAGAAGCAGTTGGAGGAGAGGTTCAGTGAGCTTCTTAAGGGTTGGGTCAAAGATTGGGGAAAGGTTGGTGGAGGGTTTTACTGTCAGGGGCTAGGTATACTGCTCCGGAGTGCGGCCTCCTTCAAAGAAGTGACAATTCACTTAATCAGCAGAGCAGCTAAACTATGATAAATCTTATTAACAGTGCGTTCAGGACTGTCTATCTCGCTATAAATAGCATCAAGTATCTTTGAGACAAGGTTGTTATGGGTGCCAGGTCACATTGGAATCGTAGGAAATTATAAAGCAAGGAAAGGCTGTACAACCGCTATCGGTAGAATGGAAGCAGGTCGGTATTTCCGTATCCCCTTGTGTTCTACTACTAGATGCGCTGTCGTAAAAGCCTTCTGACCCAAGATCGATCGCAAGAGATCTAATGATCTTTTTGCCCTCAGTAAAGCTAGCCTCTCTAGCTGTGGGTCTTTTAACAGGCCATTACTCTATTGGTGTTCATGTCTTAAGGCTAGAAATCTTACCAGACGCCATCAGCTTCAAGGAAGAATATGAGGTGCGAATAACTCTAAACTTCCTTCTTAATTATGCGAGTACAGTGTTTACTAAGTCAAAATTTAAACACTTGGAAGCCCATACCTTCAAACATTCCATCTAACTGGCGGGATTAGAAATTAAACACCTGTGCAAACTTGTATTGGCTACTAGGTGTTTTGCTAATTTATAAGTTCGAGCACAGGAATTCTGCTTTTCTATTACTTCGCAAAGTCCATATACCAGTTCACCTGCGATCTCTCTAGATCAGAATGCTAATCTAACTCAACCAAAGTTTAGAAAGAAGGAACTGAGCAATAGAATTGAGGACATCACAGGATACTTACTTCTAAGATTTTACCTCTGGCAATTTTGTAAGCTAGAATGGTAAAAAGCTAGAGCAATAAATTTGCAAGGCCCGACTTTCAACCGATTTAGATAGAATCTTTTCTGCGGTACAAAAACTTCAACCTAACATAACTTACGCACTTGAAAATGTGAATAAAGCTAATGGTACTGGCACTGTAACAGCCAATCATGCACAATTTTTGGATTTGTCGATTTCGTTCTCGTAATTTTGATGTCAAGTATGCACTCTCTGGCGAAAATATCGATACAATATTAAAAAGCGTGAAATCCGGCAGTCTTGAAATCATTTAATTAAAATTGATTAAGAAAGGAAGCTCCATTTATAAGAGCTATATATAAGAGGTACAGAACTGAAAAAATCGACATATTTCTGAAGGGGATGGTTAATGAGAATAAGTCACGGTGAGCCACCGCAAACGGTGATCATGCCTGAATTGACGGTGGTTAAGGTTTTTCTAGGTGTTTGGTGGGATTGGCAGGGCGTCATACATGGTGAGACAAACATTTTCTCCTTCACTGGCTTTCACCAGACTAAGAATGAAGCAGCTCAGTTGTTAAACTTTCCACAAACTCGGCTACTAGACCCTATAATTAAGACAAATAATAAAGCGCATAGAACTTGTTTTAAGAATTAAACACTTTCAGAATGGTTGGTTTTCAAAACTGTTATCTTTAAATATTTTAGCGTCAAAGAAAGTTTCTGGTCTAAGGATTTTTAATCGCCCATCGCTCCACTCTAGTTTTTCTAGGTTAGGTGAGTAAATACATTGCTGATGAATAAAAAAAAAAAGAAAAAATAAACATTATATAATCAGGGTGCTAGTTTTATTTCTAAAATGCTCTGCACAGAGAAAATGGTATCTTAAAAAAAAAAAAAAAAAACATTACCTCTACATCTGTTTTCATTTGTTTTTATCGACAAATCAGTGAGGTATTTGAAGAGTTCAATGTGATCAAAACAAGTAAAGATCTAAGTCCTGCCCAAGTTGCCTCTATCTTGGTCGCAGTATTGGATTCTGATTTCTCGATAACATCAGCCGGACGGCAGCTTCTCTCCTTTTTAAGGTAACAATGCTTGCTGAACCGCAGTCATATATTATATTTCACAGAGGCTATCATTAGCCGCAAGACTATCACCTGCGACCAAGCTACCCGTTGGTAAATAGACGCCGTCAATTAAAAGCTTTAGTAGACCCTTAAACTGTGACTTTTTCAGTAGCGACCCACGTTTCTACTAGTTGGGATTAAGCTCACTCAAGCAAAATGCACTCAGAAACAAAAGTACTTTCCGCACAATTCTAAACACTTAACATTTAAGTGGAGAGGAATAGCGCGTACCAAAAATGTTGCGTATACGCACCGTCCTACAAATCGCTTTAATAGTTTACTCGCAGCTGCTATCAATTTAAATTTTTCAACAGCAAAACTGAAAGCAAAGTAAATAGTATCATAAGCAAAAACATAACAAGGATAAAGATTTGTAAATTATAAGTATCACCGACTACAAACTAAAACAAAAAGCTATGCTTTCCTCCTAAGTAAAGCAAAGTAAAGATTTCCACAAGAAACTAAAAAATAGTACAAAGAAACAGTTATATGATAGTGGTGGGTAGAAAGTAAGTTGCTTGAGTAGCAAAAGCATTGCTTAACGTATTTAAAGGAAAAATATATGTTTGTGTGTGTGCTTACAAGTTAACGGGTATTAACACAAATACAACGTGTTGGCAATTAGCAAAGAAAATTGTTGCAGACAATTTTCCCTGCCAGCAAGCGGAAGCATCATTACACCCGTCGGTTGGCAGGTGTCATAGGTTAGCACAGGTGTCTACTTTATCCGGGCGTGCACTCTCCGCTGCAGATAAGACATAAGCTGATGTTACAAGCATGTATTTGCTTGTAATTTTAGTCTTCGGTGGAATGCTACAATTGCTTTTGGTATGTAACAAGAAACCGTTGGGAACAGGTAGACAATAAACAAAGAAGAAATTTTACGCTGCTAATTAGCTGCTGTGGAAACCGAGAAAATTATATATAATTGTTGGAAGGAAAAGACAAAATTTTTAGTTATTGGTGGGATGAGGAGGTGTCTGAATGTGTAGAATACGGATTTAAGAATGTAAAATCAAAGAGAAGGAATGACTGTGGAATATGCTAAAGATTTAATATAACTGCAAAAGCATTGATATTTGTATGTACATACATATGTATGTGTGGTATATGAATGGAAGGAAATATATATATATATGTACATATGTATGCATAACAATACAAACCTTCTATTTATACAGTAAGGGTACTTTTGCTACTATTTAACAAAGCAATTTAAATTTTTTTGGCATATTTAATTTAATTTCCCAAAAATCGAAAAATTTTTAGGATCATTAGTTGACTATCTATAAATCCCGAAATTTCGGGATTTCAAACAGTTCAAAATTGTAAGCCGTAGTGCGTCAATTACTGTAAAATTTTCAGGGTCTAGAGCTTACTTTATATACATAAATCCCGAAATTTCGGGACTGAAAATTGATTCGATATTTAAATTTTCAGTAGGTACATTAATTAAATATTTTCGGGATCCCGATTTGGCTAACCATGAATCCCGAAATTTCGGGATTGAAAAAGTGATTCAGTAATTGGAACAGCAGGAAGTATAAAACTGGAGCGTTTTCGTATACATCTAAGAATTAACCACAATTTGAGTAAAACTGTGTGCAAACACGTGGGAAACTATTTGTAAGTATATCCAATCCCTGGAAATAAATGTTTTTTGTTTGAAGTCAGCATGAATGTCACTGATAGATATCACTAGTGTCCAAGTGAAGTTATTATGAAAGGGTCTTGAGACTCATTACAGAAGTATCGTCGACGGTAAAACGGTTGGTTCAAAGAGGAGACAATAGAAAGGGAAGATTTTAGTCACGATGACAGACCACTCTACATATTTATCTACTTACCTCTCTCGCTCTCTCTGTCTTATTGTAGCTCTTTCTGTTGATCAGATTGCTTGCTGCTCATTAGTTGTTGACAGTAAAATGTAAAATCAATCGTTCGGCCGTGCTGGAGCAGCTCTTAATGGATAGTTTCCTTCCAATCCCACCAAACACTCACCACAACCTTTCGAGGCGTCAATCCTGGCTTGGCGACCATTTGTTGAGCTTTACCACGCTTGTACCATGATCTTTTTCGCATATTATTCACTTTTCGTCTCCTGTTACCATTCGCTTCAGAAATGGTTCGAGTTCATTTCGCTTCAGCAACGAATCGCAGATGTTAACTCGTTCCATTAAATCTTTCACAGACAATTCTTTTTGTAGTCAGCCTTTTTTAAATGGTTCAAACCCGTTTTATGATGAATGTGTGATGTCATGATAGCTTATATATTACTGGTCAATCTTTTTCATAATTTCATCGACCGTTTCAACGATAGGTCGACCAGAGCGAGGTGCTTCTTTCACATCGAAATTTCCAGAACGGAATCGAACGAACCAGTCACTTAAAGACTTACACTCACTGGCCGAACAATAATGAGAATCGAGACCAGGGTAATTTAAAAAAGCTCTCAAAATGGTGATTTATATAGCAATTGATTGGCTGGAATATCGTGAGCAGTTTGATTAAAAGTTCCTACAAACTGAATACAAAATCTAATATTAACACAAAAAAAAGTCTTACATAATAAGTTCAAAAGTAAATTTCACCATATGACGTGTGTAATGCATAAAAATAAAAGCAAACCCGTTTCTACAGCCTTAAACCCACTGCACTTTGTAGTAAATTTTTTCTTCTACGACTGAAATGATGGCGCCGCTTATCCGACATGGTGTCCGACAGCAAAACAGCAAAGTTGCCGTTATTACCCACTTCCTCTCTAAGTCTTTCCGTGTTTATATAGTGCTGCAGCTATACTTTGTTGCTATTATTGTCTGCGTTGATGGCATTATGATTGTTTCACTTTCGCAACAAACGCGGTTCGCATTCGCTGGCGAGAGCCCCAGTCACAGCTCCAGTGTAGAGGTGCTGGATAATAGTTGTTGTTATGTATATATATATGTATGTCCCCTTGCTTTAGATTCGTATTATTTCTTTGTATGCTATATTTTTCTTCATCCTGTGCCGTATCCTTTCGTCGTGTCGCCTCGACAAGCGTTTAACGATTATTGTTCAAATTGGCTTATTTAAAGTGAAAATGGCGAAGCGCTTATGTATTATTTGATTTTAAGTGACAATTTGAAAAGGAAGACAGACAGTAAAAGGCAAAAGTTCAAAGCTCTTGTATTGTGAAAGCTCGTGCCGTTTAGATGAGATGGAGCTGAACAAACGATAAGAGTGTATAAAGTGTAGAAGAAGAGTGATAATTAAGAGTAAATTATTATTTTAATTACCAAACTAAAAATACTTGAAAAAATTGCTCTTAATGTTGAACAAATGAAATAAAAGTGAGTTAAAATATTTTGTTTGGTTTTGAGGTGCCATAAAAACTCAGCCTTTTGAAATATCCCCAATTTGGAGCAATGTTTATCTGAAAAATTAACTTTCCAACTTTGATGGTTTAAATTTCTGGTCTTAAAGTAAGATAACACTCGAGGGTTCCTTAAATATTTGTCAAAAGCTTGCAGATATTTTTCGCTTATATTTTGATATACCTGAGGTTTGTTTCTAGTGAAAGCAAGCGAAATGAAGCTTTTGGCATCTTTACTGTTAATGGAGAGCGATAAAAATCAATGACAAGTTGATCTCGAGAACATATGGTTTCAACAAGACGGTCCTAAGTGCCCACTGTATGCCAACCGAAACATTGCGAGAAAAGTTTTCAGAATCGATTATTTCAAGAAATTGTGACATTAAGTTTCCTCCAAGCAGTTGTGTTTAAACACAATTAGGCTACTTGTTGTGGAGTCATGTGAAATCTTCAGTAATAAACCAGACTCTCTTTGAGCTTCAAAACTCAGCACTAAACATGTAATTCATGACATACGACTGGATTAAGTACAAAAGGTACTCGAAAATTGGGTTAATCGAATTCGTTCTTGAAAAAGAAGTCGTGTGATCCATTTGAGTGCCGATTTTACTTCTTACTAAATAAATAACGTTTGAACTTCCTTAATAATTATTTTTTTTTTTATTTATTTATTTATTTTTTTTTAAATCATATCTCCCTTATTAGAAAACCCTATATTTTAACATAACCATTACTCCACACATTTACTTTGTGGTTCTTCGATGATATACTAAAGAGTTTTCTGAACTCTTCTTTCTTTGGTCGGGTTCAGTAGCAATCATCACAAGAACTGTTTAACTTGTTCCAAGCAAGAAGAAGGAACTAATGAATACATTCTTTAACTATATTATGCAAAATACGTCAGTAAGTCAACTAAATACTTTAAGCAGAGTGGATACATCAGCATATTTTGTAGTGTCTCTCTCGCGCTTTTGCCTTTCCACTGAAACTATTTCGTGTCTGCATATCGATATAACACATGGCGCTGTCTGCATAGCCAGCCTTAATGAGAATTTTATTATATATATTCGAATTCAAGCTTTGGGATTTCATGTTAAATTTAAAATTTGCACCAACTTTATTCAAACCCTTTTTTCTCAGAATTCTTCATAATGATAGTAACATGTAGAACCAAGAGATATGTGGAATATTTTACGCTAGTTCAAGAAAGTTTAGTTCCAAAGAATACAATTATTCAAAAATTTTTCATTACTTAATTAAAAATACCTCTTTCCTTTCAGATTTCAGAATTGCACAACTTTGGCGTAATCAAAAACGTTTATTCTTTAATCGTTCAGTCGCATTATCAGACTGGCTTTGCTAAAACTCTGAAGGCTTACACTTTCAGACATCCTAATGAGCTGCTAAAATGCAAAAGCAGATTTGAATTGGACTAAAGGCGACTTGTTGACTTTTAAGATCTCATTATTTGACTTTGGTTCTATTTTCCAACTTCACAAGAGATCTAAGTGTGATCACCAACTTACCTTCGGAAATTTTAGATATTACAACAATAAGACAACGGAAATTAAGATTAATCCTTCTAAATGGTTTATCAGTTTCGTGAAATGATTTAAGTCCTATTAATGAATGGAAACTTTTATGTTGCAGTCATACCCATCTATTCACATCTAAACTTTTCCTTAAACAGAATTGGATAAATCTTATACTAAAAACTGTTTTATATCATTATATTATTATTAAGGTGAAGAAGTAAACTGATCACTGAGATCCAGAAATTTTTCTCTACTTAATTATTTTTAATTTTTTTCAAACTATGAGTCTGATGGTATCAAACACCAATCAATATATGTCTCAAAAGCTGACATAGGCTCTCAATAAATATAAATTTAATAACACATATTACACGATATATTATATATAATATCATTTGGATTCACTTAAGCAGTACCACGACGGTTTCGATATTATATAAACTTTTCCAAGGTGGGATTAAATTTTACACTGTCTGATCAAACTAACCCGGACTGGCCCGGACTTGTCCATTTAAATTGCGCCTCTTTACCATGAAAACAAAATTGAACCATGAGCTTAACTGAAACTTTGTTTCCGAAAAAATTACTACTAGGGAATCTTTGAATATATTGCAAAATTGTTTTGTTAGTCTATGTCATCACGAAATCAAGTCTTTTGTGGCACAAAGTATTCAGTGAATGTCATGAAATCATCGAAAACTTGCTGTCCATCCACCTCTATTTATAACGAACTTGAAGAATAGTGTTGGAAAGTCTTCGTGTTGGCATCAGAAAGATAGTATAATCACAGAAGATCTCAATATCTCTTATTGATCGACCCAACATATTTGTTTAATGTTTAGGGTATGCAGCATGTCTCAGTTAGACTAGAACTAAAATATCTGAATCTTTTTCAAAAACAACTTTGGGTAGAGGTCGCAAAGTAATGCTCGAGAACTTAGCAGAGACGTAAGTTTATGAATATGACGTCGAACTAGGGCTCTTGTTCGACTAACCTGAAAATCGATTATCCGAATATTGGGATTGTAACCGATCATATGAATAATAACGGGTGATCCAGGTAGGGGTACCTTTTTCAATAGCCTTTTTTCATCAGGTCACTCGTGAGTTGTGTCAAGCTCACATCTTTTTTGTGTTCAGTATTGTTTGGCATTTCATAATGAAAAACTTACACCTGAACAAAGATTACAAATCAGTTAACTTTGTTACGAAAATTCATCTTCCGCAAAGAATGATTTTCGCGCGTTTCGCTCAATTTATGGTCAACGTAATCGGCCTACCGAGCGTACTATTCGCAACGCCATCAAACATCTTGAGACCCAGCATTCAATATTGAATAATATTCGACCAAACATATCGCGCCCAGCATGCAGAGAGGAAAATATAGTAGACGTAGCTGAGAGTGATAATGAAGACCAAGCGACATGGCTTCGCTCTATGGGCTCTTGAAAACTTCCAAGAAGATCCGACGTTTTCGAGCCAAAGTCTGTTCAGAGATGATGCTAATTTCTGCCGCAATTTGTATGTAAATGAGCAAAATTACCAAGGCCATTTAATATCACACCGTTAGACTTTTTCTTGTGGGGATATATAAAGACTTAAGTCTGACAATTTTCTAGGCGAAGTGTTAATGAAAATTGAACTCAACGTAGGAATCATCTGAGACGTAGCCATGGCCACCAATTGAAAGAGATAGTATTTGAAAACTAAGTAACAAGGGATGTTTTTTCGAATGATAATAAACATTCCCCATTAAAATTGAAGTTTATGTGCATTAAAAAAGGAGAAAACTTCGAAATGGATCACCCTTTACTATTCGGACAGTCGACAATGAGCGGTTAACCGGATAGTCAAAAATTAATGGAATAGTCGACGACTTACGACTATCCAGATACAGCAAAACGAATATTATTATTCGAATAATGCCCTATCTGGTTAATCCAGTTAGTCTATTAGTCGTATACCAGAGATGTTCTGGTCTCTCAACTTACTAAGGACCCTGTCCGCCGAATCTTATAATAAGTGTATGGAAAATTGAATAAGGCAATGACATACTTGTATCGACTCAATGAACTATGATAGTATTAATAGTAAGTGCGAAATATTTATTTAGATGTTTAAGAACTACCCTAATGCAGATATACATACGGTTTAAGAAAATTTACAGCAGTTCGACTTTACAACTCTCCTTAATACACATTCGTATACGAATTGGCATAAAATTTATTTATAAAAGCAAGCACACACCTTCCATTATCCACAAACTTTCGTCGGGCAGACCCCACCATTTCCCTCCACCATCAATAGTGCTCCCTCCTCCTTACTTTATTATTTTATGCATAAAAGTCAACATGTTGCGCATTAAATATTTAACAACTGCAGGTTTTATTAGGTCAAATACTCTTGTGCGTTGGTTGGTCACTAGGTCAGAAAATCTGGTCGTAAACAGCTGTTCAACATTTGGCATCCAAGTGGGCTTTTCTTTCGTTCGCCTTTTGCGAGCATTTTGAATTTATGTTTGTCTGACCTATTTACAATTTCGTTGCACGTGAATTTATTGTTTTTGTTTGGATTTAATTTGTTGTTAAACATGAAGATTTTACAGCGCAACAGCTGTAAAATATTATCGTCATACGCCGAGAATGAGCGCTGGATTAATGCGCCGAGAGGTGAGCGAAATACAAATTAGGTCGTAAACAAACAAAAGTTAATGAGCATAACGGTATTCGAGTCAATGCTCTTTCAGTTGCTGTCAAAAATGCGAATGAGCACATTTGAGAGATTTAATTCAATTAAAACTTTTAGGAGTATAAAACTTTTGAATACGTAAAAGTACACTGTACTCGTATTTGGTACAATTATTTATTCGTTTAATTTTACCCGCATTATGCTTTTATTAGCGAATAAATTGCGGAATAAAATCAACTAAATATAAATAAACCAGAAAATGAGCAAAAAACAGAAAACTGTAACAGTGAACGTGTTGAAAGTTTTTCAGGTTCAGAGCTGAGAATAAATAACATTAAACTTCTTCTCATTTATCTCTCTATATCTGCAAGCATTCGACTTTTAACTCAACAAAAAGTATAGGCCAGATGAACTCCTCAGTGAATGATCTAGCTCTAATGTTAGAACAAACTCGAATCCACCAAATCTGATACTGAAATCTTAGGACAAGCTCTGATGAGAGCGCTTTTAAGTGTTACTTGATTATAAGGGGTTAGACCAAAGTGAGGCTTATAATGTTTTGCGAAATTTTGGAATGCTGGAAGGCTTTTAAGACCGTGCTTACAAAGAAATTTGTGTGTGTTCAGGAGGTAGCAACTATCATCAGTATGAGCGGTAACCTACAAATTGCACTAACTAAGGCGCTCAATCCTAAGAAGATAACCGGAAGGTATATAGCCCGGAATGTTGCTCTTAGCCTCGAGAAGCTGGGTACATATATGGCTGGGCACTCTTTAATCCCCATAACTTTGATTTCATTACAAAATACGTCGATTACTAAATCGAATAGTCTAAATTCGTCGGTCTCTTCTCTGTTCACATACCTTCGAGGGAGATAATAGGTGGTCACTACCTCGGTCGGTGGAGGAGAGAGGTGGTGAGCTTTTTTACGAAGGCTTACAGGGGGTGTGTGGAAGAGCTGCTGCCGGAAACTAACTATCTAGTTGGGCAGCGATTTCAACTTAAGTCTCGCCGACCGCACGCTCTAATCCAATTAAGCGATATCTTGACTATTGATCTCTGATCTGATTGAATGCTGCCCGATTGTGAATCATGCAGTAAGATTGAAAACTATTTAGCAGTATGCCGTCATCTTAAGAAATCAACGATATAACCTGGCACAGAATAAATTAGTTTTTAGTTGTTGATCCTTTCGTCTTTTTCGATGCGACCATCACTATGGCATGATGCATATATGTTCCAGGATATCCAGCATCTTCTTGCCAAGAAGCAATGCAAAATTCTTCAATATACGTTTATGAACTCCTTCCCCACCTCCCTTACCAAACTTAACATAAAAAGTGTCGAATTCATAACGAAAGCAGCATTAGGTGCCACGAGCTAAAATTTCAGACATTTTTATGATAACTGCACATTAATATATACCGATATTTGACGTTCCAAGTGTTTAGTTTAGAATTACAATCAATTGGCTAGTTTCCAAATTTAGCAATTTCGAAGTCTGTATCAAAAGTTAACATTTCACATTTGAAAACAGAAGACGTTCAAATACCATTTTACTTATAAACGGTACTCTAATCAGTCTCCAAGCTTCAAGGACATGGTCTAAACGAAATTCAGCCAGCTGCATAACATCTTCACCTTCCGCTGCAGTTGGTACAGTACCACCAGAACCCAGGGACCTAAGAGGTTTGAATGAATTCATCGCCCAGGTGAGAGAACATTCTCTCCAAGCTCAGTGACTTTTTCAACGTAATGTTTCCACGAATAATGAGCATCAAAGAGTAGCTCCAACGACTATTCATTGCTCACAGTCCACCCAACATTGTCATTTTATAGATACACTAGCGGAGTAAGATTTTTTTCTCGAGAATGTACCTAAACCATGCGGACTCCTAACAGCTTTCTACACTTTCGCAAAAGGTTCTCCATGAGGTTTTGTGGGCATTAGCAGAAGGCTTTTACCGCATATAAAATCAAAAAGTGACTCTCCTATTTGATTTGCGAGCTTTCCTTGACGATGTGCCAAGCCAATCCTTACGCCTCTCCTTAGCAGATTCGCAGGCGGCTCCACCTCGTTAGCATGCTCCAAAAAGGCCAAGCCAAGACGGAGATTTTGTGCTCTGTCTTCTAATCAACGGTGACGACATCTTCGTTGCTAAAATTAGGTAGAATAAAAACCCGTTAAGTTTATTTCTGGACTGCAAACAAAATTCTGGTTCTATCTATATTACAGACCGCCAAGAGCTTGCGGCTCTTAGTCTCTATGCTAGAGATGTCGCCATGGCTAAGCACTTTCCTATATTCGTATAATATCGATTTTGTCTCTTTCTAGACGAATGAAGACATTAGTTCTTGATTGGTCCTCTCCAAAAATGCGCTCTAGGCTGAAAACGGATTCATCAACAGGCGAACTGCCACCGGTGCCCACTACGTTAAAGAGGAGAGAGTCCATCTACATTTTCATTTGGTTCTTCTTTTTGATCGGCACACCTTATTAATTTTTGCAAGCCAAAGCGAGCGACCCAGAACTGTCGCACCTGTTTCCCACCTTGACCACCATCATAAACACCATCTCGCACTTCCACTCTACCATCATCCTTTTCGGGAAGGCATTTCGTTGTCTTAGGTGATAGTGTTCCTACTCGAGAGACTATTTTTTTGACCGAGGTCTGGTCCGATCCTCCTCTCTCTCGTTCTTAATGAAGTTTTTATCTTTATTCATGTTTCAAGAGTGCCCACTCGGAAAAGTTAGTCACCTAGTACGGTCCCACGGTTTTGTCAGTTGCGAGGACCAGGTGAAGCGAAGGAGTCTAAATGCATCGGAAGCCACAGTTTACGCACGTTGCTCCGCTCAGAGGCGAACCTGCTTTACATTCTAATCTTATAAGGCAAAAAGTAATACATCGCAGGATCCTTGATTAAAATTGTTTATTTTCTTAAACTTTTTTATCTAATGTTAAAAATATTTCCATATCGCCCCATTCGATAAAGAGCAGCTTGAGCAAACCTTTGAAGATCTGCTATACCTTTCACTCCTTGCGAACTGAATAAAGTCATAAAATCACTATCACAACACTTCAATTTTATGGCAAATGAATAAATAAATAATGCGAGCACATAAACTATGGGTACGACGTCGGACGAGTGGCGATATGAGATCACGTACTTGCTCGCACATTTACTCGCGCACAATAGTCATTAATGGCGTACGCTGGTATGGCTGATAATAGGTACTCACCACATGCACCGCAAGCTTAACTGCTCTTTTCTGCTTCTTTACTCTCTTTTTCTTTTTTGGCATTCCTGCGCCAGCTAGTCTTGCGATGATTTTCCACTACGCGTCATTGTGCTGCCAATCAATGCTCAACGGCCTATCACACATACATATGTACATATGGAAGATACCATGATGGAGTGCTGCATATGCCTGGATTTCATTTGTGGAGTACTCTTTCGCTGTTTCGATTGTATATTTCTACACTGAACGCTTACTAATCAAGCATTTCCGGCAGACATTTTATTTTCAGCAGTGCTTTATTTTATTTCGCTTCCGGCGTGAGGCAAACGAAAATGAAGAAACTTGTCACTTCGGCTGCCGCTGGTTTGCCAAATGAAGACAGCTGCCAAGAGAAGCGAAATTTCGGGTATGAAATTGCTGAGGTGGCAATTATTTTTATTACACAAATATTACTAACACACACAATGCTTAGATATAAACTAATACACATACAACGACATATGAAAATAAGGCGAAAATAAGCGCTGCTATCCTTGTCAAAGACAGCACAAGTGCTTACTTATTTTGTTGTTGGCGACATTTTCATTTGCCGTAAAAATCGACGAATTCACGCTCATTTAGCTAATGTGCGATTATGTGCATATGTCTGTGCGTATATTAGCACATTTTTGCCATTTCATTTATTATATATTTATTTTGTTTAGCGCAGAACTCAGCTAAAAAGCGAAACGTGTAATGGCGTAAAGCATATGTAGGTACACAAATAAAGATATTTGTTGAATAGCATAGTGTGTTCGAGAGATGCATCGCTTGCTTGCGAAGATTAAGTGGTGGTTTTACACGCTACGTGACTGAAGGTATTCATGACCGAGATAAATAGAGACACTAAAAGTGGAGGAATTATACTTAAAAAGCGCACGTGGCTGCAGTGATACAAAGAAAATGTATATACATACATTATATAATGAATGACAGGCAAAAAAACTAAGAACCGCTTGCCATAAATAATGAAAGTGTGCGAAATTAAGCGCAGAAGTGCTTGAATAGCAGCTAAAATTAAAATAAAAAATATATTTGCAATTTACAAGATTTACTTTCAGTAAGCACCCTCAAGCTCTATTGTGCTTATTTGAAGGCCTCTGCGGCGCTCTGCTAACACTCATTCTCATTAAAGGTCTTTATGTCTAAAAAACGCTTATATTTTTTTTAATTTTAAAATAAAATATTAAAATTTATGTGTAACTTACTTCAATCACACTGGTAGACACATAATTTGTGACACGAAAATTCTGAAGTCAAATCTGAAAACAGAATTTTTCTATCGCCCACAAATATATTTTACAGGGATTTCACAATACTACTGTGGTCACAGGATTTGAAGGTGAAGTTTTAATTTCTGTTTCGCGTGTTTTTTGAATCGGTAAATTTTCATTTCTGAAAGTTGGTAGTACTTTTAGTGACATCTATGCTAAATTTCACGGAAAAGTATTCATTAGTATTTGAGATTCGCGTCGTTTTGTGAGGCTCTAAAAGTAAATTCTTCGATTTTTCCGTTGTCTGAATTTATTGAACAAATGAATGCGATAATGCACCGTCTCGTACTGCATTTGTTATACGTGATCACTTCGCCACATTTTCAACTAATATCGTGCCACAATCACAA
>NW_017534852.1:531582-551004 GCF_001853355.1 Bactrocera latifrons
TCATCTGGATTTTTCCCCGAAAATTTAGTGGCCGTAATCGACGAATATGGGGAACGGTTTCTCCAAAACATTTCTGCTATGGAGAAACGATACCAAGTCAAATGGAGTTCCAGTTTGCTTGCCGATTACTGCTGGACATTTTTATGGGATACAACAAAAACAAAATATAGCTGAAACACATCGACAGTAACATCTTAAGGTACTATTTGGTTAATAAAATAATTTAACAATACTATACCTTATTCTTTTTTTTTTGTTGAACGAAAATCCTCATAGCAAAAAACCTATTGGAAATAGACTATAGAAGAAATCTGTACCAATTTTCTGCGTTTGTGGCAATTTTTACATAATAAATACTTTGTCCTGTTCATGTCCCAAAAAACAAGTGGATTTTTGTTTACCAATGTAATCTGTGATTCACTTTCAAAAAATTTTGACTTACCTTACCTTTTAACCGTTCTTGAGAAGAACCTCCGAAAAAAGATGAAAAAATGTCTGAAGCGATAATCTAAGAGAATCGAGAAATCTAAAAACCATTACTCTAGATAAATGATCGAAGTCTAATTAATATTTTAATTTTCGACAATATGTCGACTACCCAAACAAACGTCGTTGTTTTATGAAAAAAAAAAAATTAACTTCAGAATCGGTTCAAAAATTTGAATTATTTATTTCCTCCTTTCATTATGACCTGACAAATAAATTTAAAAAGATAGTGAAATTTTTAATTAGATCGATCGACGCGTTTCGAACTAATTTTCATCACCGTCTCTGAAAAGTTTAAAATTTTGGAAGCCAATGATACTAACTTTAGAAAGTCTTTCAAATACACTTACCTCCGGAACTACTTACAAAATCAAATATATATACTACCGATATGTACATTTGCGAGCAAAATCGATATTTTTAAGTTCACAATGGGTGTAGCGATTCTTTCTAAGGAATTCTTTAAGTCCTCGCCAAGCACCCTGAAAACGGGAGCAACCCTCGCGTAAGATATGGTAACCAACCCATTTGAACTCAGGGAGCACAGCTGAAAGCGAGGAATCTTCAGCGGAGCCACTTCTACATATTCTTTTTAAAAGATCACTGAAGTCTAATTGCAGCATATATTCACCAGTGGTGCGACAGCGAGCGACCGTCGCAAGCAGCTGCCTAAAAACCCATTCCACTGAAAAATAGCCGTGGATGAGCGATCCAACTTTTGATGACGACCGCTACAAACATATTGCGGACTACACTTTAAGGGAATTCCGTTGAAATGTCAGGTCCCTAAATTTGGAACGTACCATTGCCTGCTGGTTGATGTCCTTGTAAGAGTAAAGGCGGAAATAACCGCCGCCTAAAAGGGCGTAGATGATTAAGTCTTTCTCAAATTTACTACAGTTACTTGTTGGTTTTCAGAAAGGTCGAAGAAGAAACTTCTGGCACGAAGAGAACCGTCGTATCGTAGTGTAAATAAAACACAGCATACTGAAGTTATAGAGGGATTACTTCTCCAGCCTACTGAACGGTGGTGAAAGTGTAACAACTGGAGAGGGTGAGTCCCATTCCCCAATTGAAGACGATTGAATAGATGATCCATTCAAATAACAATTACCCACGTAAAGAACAACAAGGCGGCAGAGGACGATTGAGCTTTAAACCTGGAAAATCTACTATCCACCAGATTTTCCCTTTGCGTCAAATTTTGGAAAAAAACCATGAAAATAAAATCGACACACATCACCCCTGCGTTGATTTGAGAAGAAACCTAGTATACGCGCAAAGCTAATAACGGCAGTGTAAGCTGACGTTAACTAACACCAAAAGCTTCTTCAAGTTCGGGAAGAAGTTTTCAAAGCCGTTCGATACAAAGCGAGGTTTCAAAGAAGGAGACTCTCAATAGTGCGACTTCTTCAATCTATATATCTGAATTCTAAGGAAGCGAAGAGTATGGGGCTGGTTGTGAACGAGGACAAGACGAAAGATCTCCTGTCATCAAACCAACAGTCGTCGCACTCACAACTTTTCTCCCACGTCGACTGGCTATAAACTCGTAAGCGATATTTACGCCAGTAAAGAAGAATCACTTAAATTTTGAAGATGAAGACTATAGAGTAACACGAGAAACGGCAGTACCGCGCCACTCAGTTGAAAGTGAGCTTCATCGGAGAAAAGTTGGATATTAGAAAACGATTATTCTGAAAATAAAATTGAGTATTTTTTCAAGATGAAATTGTAAACATTACTGAATACAATGAAAACAATTACAGATCATGACATATTAAAAATGGCCGAAACAACAATTAGTAATCATATTATCCTTTCTGGAACACCCGGTATTAAACCTTTTCAGTATTTTGTTGTAGCCTTTCCTATTGCTTCCATAAAACGATATCTTTACAAGTAACTATTTCTTTTATATTTGAAAGTTTAAATATTTATAAAAAAAATTTCAATTTTAAATAACCAAGGTAAAGCAAAAAGTAAACAAGTTAGGTTAAAATAAATTCTTAGGTCTTGCAAACACTTTCCAGCAGCGATATTCTTCTAACAAACAAACAATGCTGCAGATTTCACTTGCAGCGCCTAAAAGTATGTCATGTGAACATTTAAATACTTAAATACAAGCAATTCACTCGCGCAACGCCAGCATATGCGAACACCCAACCGTAAATATAAACAAGCGTATATTGGAGCTAGCAAACACATTCACTGTCCCCCGCAGCACCGCTCTCCACAAATTTCTATGGAAACTTTGTGTGTGACTCCACCACATGCACGGAGCTGTCAATCCTTCAAAGTACATCCATGGATGAATGGATTTTTGTGAGCTTAAGTACGCACACATATACATAAAAAGTGTGTGTTCGCAAAATGCTATGCTACGTAAGCGCAAATGTGTCCTGAATATTTTATTTGATTCGCTTCTTTTTGCGGCATCTCTTTTTGTGGCTAGCCAGCAAGTTCCGTTGGCAAACTCATATTCTCACTTTACACCTTTGGTTTTTTACGTTTTTTTTTTCATTTTGTTTCTCTACAGCTTTTTGCTTTTATTTTTTGTTTGCGTAGCGGTGCGGAATTCACTCGTCAATTTTCGCATAGCTGCCTGCTGCGTGGAAATTGCCATACCATGCGGTCGGAGCAAACAGGCTGGTTTGTACATAAGTATGCAATGGTGTATGTGTCTATGTAAGTGGCTACACATGTTTGCCTTGCCTGCGTTTTCTGTCTGAATGCATACGATATTTGTAAGTGGATGTATTTCTGTAGCGCCCTTTTTCCCCTTTTTTCTGTTATTGGGTTTACTCTTTTTAAAGCATTAAAATTATGTTTGCATACTTCCAAGCGCATGGCCAATTATTAATGCTCATTTATGGAAATGATAAAATTGTTTATGGTAGAGCACCAAAAATGTACCGAATTCGTTGCCATTTCTCCTCTTAAGTCATCTTACCGACTTTGTATCGAAAAGTGATGATTTGCAGAGAGCATAAATTTTTGGTTTCCAATTGAAGAAAAGTGCTGCAGAGTGGCATCGAAGGCGGTGGTCATACTCTATCAATAGTAACATGCTAAATATGTTTTCAACGGTTTAGAGATAATGATTTTGTTGTGAGAAATGAAGAACCTGGAAGGCCACCAAAAATGTTGACCAAATATAATACTTTGAGTCAAAAGCAAATGGTAGCCATGATAAATGTGGCACAACAAACAATTTCAGACCGTTTGAAAGCTCTGGAAAAGTTGCAAAATTGTGGAAAATGGGGTCACAAAAATTTAACGAAAGACAAAAGAAAATTGAAGTGGTGAAATTTTGCTTCAAAGAGTTTTGCATCGAATTGTCACTGGTGATGAAAAATTAATTAAAATTAAAGTTCCCAAATGAAAAGAATCCTGAGTTAATCCGAGACAATCATCAAGATCGACGGCAAAACTAGATAGATTCGGTAAGAGGGCAATGTTCTGTGTTTTGTGGAATCATAAGGGTATTGTACATATATCATAATCTTCTGAGACTTGTTGGAACTCTTAATACTAAGCGCTGCAAACAAAATGATGACAGAATTGGCTCGGCAAAGTAATTTTGTTAACCGAGAATACACCTGCACACAAAGAAAAATCGGTTCAGGATACAATCGTACATCGCACGTGGCTGGGAGCTATTACTCAACCTTCCGTATTCACCAGACTTGGCCCCTTCCGATTAACATTTGTTATCATCGAGAAGAAGACTAAAATTGAATGTCTGTTTGGTATCTACAAATTGCCAGAACGTGATCATAAGTGTAAAAAGCAATGGGCAATAATTTGAATACATTTTTTTACATTCCTATTCAAAATTAGCATTACCCTTTTCACAAAGAAGATGAAAGTATTTAACGACTGAAAGCGGAACGGCAGTGCCTTATCAAAATCAACCTTTAAAAGGAGTTGAATCGACTCGATCACTTTTTAACTTTATAATATTTGCCGAATTTTTTTCCGTATGCGCCTTCAAATCGATAAAAAAGACTTCACTTTTCTCAAAATTAAATCTTTACAATAATAAAAAAAATTTCCTTAGTATTGACATTTGACCCATTCTAGTAATCCGGAACAAAAATAAACGTAACCACAGCTTACGTTGTAACAAAACTTATAACAAATTTCGAATCTAAACTCTTCAGAAATTAGGTTCACGTATTAATAAATATAAATATAATATAAATATAAATTTAGTGCCAAGACAATCAGCGGTTTTGGTATGGAGATTCCTACAGATAAATTGCTAAAAACTATACAGCTAGATTATATGTATAACCCTGAAAACCAAACGACCCGTATAAAAGTAGTTTTTCATTATGAGGTTACTGCTTTCGGGGCAATTGGAAAGATTGGTAAGAAAAATGAAAAGCAAAAAGAACTATGTTTCCTCTGAATAAAATGCCACATAATACCAGGACATACTTGTAAGTCTATCGGGATCAAATGATCACGTTCATTGTATCTCGCCTAAACGGTTCGCATTATCAAATTGATTAATTTTGACTAATTTTATTCATTATATTAGAATAAAACTTATCCAAAATAATTCCACTAAATCAAACATTTGTTATTTAAAGTTTTTCAGAAAAGTCTCAAGAATCCTACAAAAATATAAGCGTTGTGAAACAACTCTTGAAACAGTAACACAGAATGTGTGTATCGAAACTATTCGAAACCAAGGAAATCCAAAATAGACCGTTTCGAGACAAGCGGGCCTCGAGCAATGAAAAAATTCCTGACAGTTGTTATAAAAAAAGACAAAGAAATGTTTACTAATTGTACGATCAATAAGATTTTGATAACATTTTAAGACCACATTTTTGGTAACTAGTTCCGAAACTAGCGAAATGATTAGAAGTTTTTGCAATAATAGTTTCAAACAATTTTTTTCTACGAGAAATACCTAACTGGAATTTCATAGCAGAGGTTATAAGACAAGAACCTGCGGTTGGGTTATTTTACTATTGTTTGAGATCTCCATCTCTTTCTTTATTTCACTCCAATTTTCTCTCTCACTCATTTGTTTTCTCATATTCTGTCACTCTTTAACTTTCTCTACTGGAAAAGTACTAGAAAATTAGTCTTTCGAAAATTTAACATATGTGCTCTTCGAAAACAATCTTAAAGCATATGTACATACAAGGAAGAAAAAACAAGGAAAACAATATATAAGTGTTTCATTGGTAAGAACAAGATCTATGAGCAGGAAGAGCATTTCGGCCCAGTATCAAAGAGTAGCTAAAATATAAATTTTGGTTCATAAGCGCTCGTTTAAAATTTTTTGGATCACATCTACAGAAAACTTACAAAAAAGAAGATAAGAAACGAGGTTAGAACGCGAATATATAATAAAATAATATTTTTAAGGAATCTTGCCCAGATACCATCCACAGAGAATGTTGAAAAATAGATTCAATTTGTAAATGTTTTTGATTTAATTCCTTTTAATACATACTATTCAAACTTCAACTAACCTTAACTACCTTGCAAAAGCACTCAGGAAATTGCTTTAAACAATTGGTCGTCTCAATTGAGAATCTTATCAAATATACAATACAGCAATCAATTGGTTTTAATCAAAATCCGTCTGGCACACAGAATAAAATTGCAACAATAGCAAAAGCCGTGCGAGTGAAATGAAAACAACAAACTTGCTAAAGGTACAAGCAATTGGAAAAGCTTTTACGAAATGCAATGTCAATGTTGCACTCGTCTTACTAGCTTATAATCAATACATATATATATATAGTATATGTAAGTATGTAAGTATGTAAGTATGTATCATATATAAAACACTGATAATTTCAAGAAATATCCTTCTGGTTTCCCTTACGTCGCACTTGTTTCGCTTTTTGTGAGTTTTGGGAGGTTTATATACATACAAACATATATATATTTTCTTATTTATAAATTGTTGCATTTTGCTTTTGCACTGATTTCACAAAATTTTCGAGCATTTTCATTCCATTAGCCAATTTTGTGGGAATTGTTTTGGTACGTGATCTCATTTAAGCTACCTAAATAAATCTCGAAAATGCTTGTATTTCTCTTGAATGTTTTAAGCATGTATATTGGAAATTTAACAAAATAATCAAAGAGGAAAATAAAAGTGTATAATACGCTGTAAGTATTTAGAGAAATGGCTCGAAAGGCTTATATGGATTGGCCAGAAAGAACAAAAGAAAAACTAACAAAAATTATAGTTTTCACAGAGATAAAATGCTAAATACGAGAGTATGTATATAGTAACTCTCATTAGCAAATGCAAAGAGAGGGAAAGAGGGGATAACAGTTTTCCACGAAATTATATAGGCTTGTCCGGAAAGATTTACTGATTTTCTTCCGCCGCGATTGTACTTCGGAGCGTGGGCGGTGCAAGCCGAAAATGCAGTGTTCGTTAGAGCAGAGGTACTCGATTAAATTCTTTTTGAAACTCGGTTAATCTGTGACAAAGACGTCTGATATGATCAAGCAGGCTTACCCAGATGTTGTTTTAGCAAGAAGTGGTCTGCTTCCGTGGCACCAGGCTTTTTAAAGGGCTGGGAAGAAATCGCCGATGAAAACTGAACTGGATCGAAGTCAAACTCTCCATTTCAATAGTTGTTGACTTGTTGCCACACTCAAAAACCCATGTCTCATCAGCAATTATAATGCTCTCAATGAATGTGAGATCGGAAATTCAACAGACCTGTTTAAGGTACTCTTATTCACCATTCTCGCGACGAGTCGAGCAAGAACGAGTTTCATCCCCACAAAAAAAACGGGCTTTCTTGCCATTTCTCTCTTGTCATCCAGAGAAAGACATGTTTTCGGCGCCTTTGAAGGCTTCGTACCTCTCGCAGATTTGTATTTTTGATAAAACTTATCCACCGTAAGTCTTTCCAACATCCACAATGATTCTTCGCACGAAAATTTGTCCGACGTAAACAGCTGCTATAAACAAACTGCTTGACAGATTGCGCTCCTATTTGACATAGTAATTAAATACAGTCCAACCAAATTAGCAAATGCATTGAAGTATCATTTACCCGGGAAATTTAAGTACACTTCACTTATTGTCACAGATATCAAATAGTATAAAGTGGGTAATAGGAGCTTATCGTATCACTATTGTATAGGGCCTGGCAAATTATTTTTTTTGCAGTTTTTTGATTCTGTTTCATCATCTACAAAGCCAATTGTCGAAATTATTGATCCTCGTTTCGTTTTCGATAGTCACTGTTTCGATTAGTCGGGAGTTAAGCATTACATAAACTCGTTTGGCCCCATTTAAATAAAACCGGACGGATATCAACTGAGCTCAATTATCATTTACATCAGCCAAACTCTTAATTCATACTGTCAACATTTGGCGCGTCTAAAGGAAGCAATCACCCAGAATGGACAGCTTAAGCCAATGAGGAAGCAATTGTCTCAGGACAATGAAAGTGACTCTTCAGAAAATCCGGAAGCTTTGTTCGGAGGTTCTTTATACGCCTACACATCTTGCGTAGTTCGACTGTCCCATTTTTTGCCATTTGGGCTAAGGATTTCAATTAGAATGACGGAATAGAAACAAGTCATGGAATAAAATGGTGCGACTATGGTATACAAGTATATAACCTTCAATTTCAAAAGAAATGGATTTCTGTAATTAAACAATATATACATTTTTACACAAAGGATCAAATATTTAATAGACGGTTACAGGTTGATAAATTGTTGCCGTATAAAAAGGGTCTTATAACTAACTAAAGCGTAGAATTAATTTATGGAAAGGACGACATAATATATCAATTGGACTTAACTTTGAAACCGCTAAAGTATTTAACTTTCCTCGTCGTCTTCTTGTCTACAAAAACCGGTTTGTGTGACAAAAAGAATGCTTGCTTTCCCGATTTTCCCTCTCGTACTTTCTTACTTATTATAGTAAGTTTGTCACGAAGTTTGTAAAACCCAGAAGGAAGCGTCGGAGACCCTCTAAAGAATATATATAAATGATCAGTATGTCAAGCAGAGTCGATTTAGCCATGTCGTCTGTCTGTCCGTCGGTCTGTATATATACGAACTAGTCCCTCAGTTTTTAAGATTTCGTTTTGAAATTTTGCAAACGTCATTTTCTCTTCAAGAAGCTGCTCATTTGTCGGAACTGCTGATATCGGACTACTATAACATATAACTGCTATACAAACTGAACGATCGGAATCAAGTTCTTGTATGGAAAACTTTCACATTTGACAAGATATATTCACGAAATTTGGTATAGATTATTTTTTGAAGCAACAATGTAATCTCTGAAGAAATTGTTGAGATCGGATTACTGTAGCATATAGCTGCCATACAAACTGAACGATCGGAATCAAGTTCATGTAAGGAAAACGTTCACATTTGACGTGGTATATTCACGAAATTTGACATGGATTACTGCTTAAGGTAATAATATAATCTGCGAAAAAAAATTTCAGATCGGTTAACTATAGCATATAGCTTCCATACAAACTGAACTGAATTACCAACAGAAATGCACCTGTGAAGGGTAGGGTGTCGTGAGTTCTTCTGAGTTTAAAGCAATAACTACCAGAACATTTACCAAGGAACTTACTGAAGCATTCCCGTTATATTATAATTTCTGACAACAAACACCAGCACTGAGAACACAAAGGCATTCAACAAACGGAGTAATGATCTTTAAGTCACTTGCGCTGCCGCAATCATTGCGATATTAAATTTATTTTCTCTTATATGCTTTATTGTTATCACTGTTGGTTGTCGCCGCTGGAGCTTTGCTGGCTGCCGTCTGATGCTGATGCTGGTGTTGATGCGGCTTTGACGAGTTAAGCTGCTCAAGTATGGATTAATGCGAAAGCTGGCAGACTGATAGCAGCCATCAGCTAGCTGTAAAACAACAACTAAACGATGATGGCAACATGACGAAATATGATAAAGGGATTGCTGAAGGAAAACCAGCAGCGAACATAAGCAAAAGTAAGTGAGGCAAGCAAAAAAAGGAAAATGAAAAAATTTTTACTTTGGTTGTACCGAATACCTGTATATCCTTCACACGTGCATTTCTTAAAGCATAAAGAGGTAGAAAAAGATCTTTAACTTGATTTTGAACAATGGATTTTCACAAGTCAGTTTGTATAGCGGCTATATGCTATATTTCATGAAGATAAATTGTCAAATTAAAAGTTTTCCATACAAGCTCTTCATTCAATAGAGATCCAATATTGACGGTGCCAACAAATTTGCAGTTGCTTGAGAAGAAAAAGAAATATGCAGAACCTCACATCGATATCTCAATAACTGAGGAACTAGTTCGCTTATATACAGACCGAGAGAGGGACAGACTTTATAGCAAGCTTAATATACGCTGTTAAGGGTACAAAAAGTTGAGAATATATATTTGTGTGCATTGCTGTCGGATTAGAGAACAACAACAAAGTATTTAACAGTACTTTATTGTTTGTGTAAATATTTTTTTCTGCACTGTTAACGGATGACTGATAGCCCGCTGATGGCAGTCTAAGAAAAGTTCCGTGAAAGTAACGGCAGACTAAGTCCAAATATACGCATATATGTACGAGTTAAAGGATATCAAGATAGTCAGAATTTAATGCGCCAACTGGCAGAACCGCTGAAGTGAATGATGAGTTGTAATGACGGTGAGCTCTACTGGCAACGACGTTGACGTACACAAAAACAAAGCACACAAAAAAAATTTTCAAATTTGTTGTTGAAGTGCGCAAATTACATGCCACACATCAACTGGTGAATAGACAGCCAGACCGACAAACAGACTGACTCCGCTCTCTATATAATCTGTTGCGTCTGTTGAGTGGGATAACGGCAAATCAAGTCGTATGTGCTAACAACTGTAAGCTCACTAATACGTACGCGCACACATATGTATATGCCCAGACATTACTGAAATTCTCTAAAAATGACAGCTGTCAAGCGGTTAAGGGTTAAGGCGAATGACTGCAAGAAAGAGTAAATAAAATAAAAAAAGTTAGTTTTTTAGCTAGCTTGGCGGCCGTCTAGCATTAACGGAAATGAAATTTAAAATTTCGCTGTTTTTTTTAGCAATTTGCTATTTTTTGGCTGGCCGCAAAATTATAAATGTGGACAGCTTGTTAGCAGCGAAATCGAGTCGAGTCCGTGGCTAGTAGTCTATGGGTACTCGGGCGCTTTCAAGAAGAAAGCATATGTGTTGGTATTTGTATTTTATGGTTGTGGTAGGACTGGTTTTTGGCGCTTCCTGTCAGACAATATAATTTCCTTTTGACTAATACATTTGGAAGCTACTCATTCTCGAGGTTCCTTTTTATGTTTTAGCTCTTAAATTATTATTATTTACGTTTTTCTACTACTAAATAAGACTTGTAAAGGACTATGAGAGTAGTCCGATAGATACTCATCCTTTCACCTCGATTTTATCACTATCGTATAAATTGACCGTCTTGAAGTGTAATCACGTCGACTCTTACTGCCGCAATTTCAATTCGCCTTATTAACCGTCGAAGAAACATGGATTCACTAATACACATTAGAGGCCGTGGATCAGGAGAAATAATGAACTTTACCCGTCGAATATACCCCAAAGATGGCAAAGTCTTTCCTTTCACCCAAAAAGATAGTGGTACGCTTATTTTTCTATTTGACAAGGTGCGATTTACATCAACTACCTGGAGAAAATCAAACAATCTCAGGGCCCTATCCGAATTACTAATTCAATTCAACATGGGATTGCTGCAAAAAATTACCCGGTTTGGCTCTTCCGCACTCGAAGGAAAAGGCAAACTCGTAGGGTCGAAGTACTACATAAAGAGCTTTAAGGTGACAGCGTTTGAGTCTTGGTATCCAGCTATAGTTCAATTACTATATTCAAACCCTACTTCATTGTCGGCGTCGAGCACCGCCGGTTACGTGAGCAACTTTGAGTGAAATGTGGAAACCAACCTGGCAGGGTCTGTCCACTAAGACAATAAATGCTTCTCTCCAACTGGAGTTGTACGGTTGAGACCAGTCATGTAAAAATGCAATTTCAACCAAAGCCACGAATATGAACCTTCAAAAAAATTTACGACGGCAACAAGCTCACAAAGGAACCACCAACAATTTAGGCCTGTGATAAAGCGCAAAATAAACCTTGCCAACAGATGCTACATTAAGATCGGTAGACAATTGACAAACAGATGTCTCTAACGACGAACGAAAATACAAATTGGGCAGTATACAATAGCGGACAAAACTCTACGTACGACCCCTTTTTCTTAAATTTAACAAATTCTGTAGGATGAGAAGGAAAAGTAATGATGCAGGGTTGTTTTAAATCTTATTACTGTCTGACAAATAACAAAAAAGTATAATACTCCAATATTAATTTTTAAAGTTACTCACTTAAAACTGAAAAAACGCATTGACAAAAGTCTGCATACGTTTTATTAGTTTCATTCATTTCGCTATTTTTCTCTGCTGAAGCATAACGGTAAATTGCCGTTTGTTTCATTTATGTCTGTACTTTGTACTATTCTCGGAATTTATTACATTTTGGCATTTTAAAAGTGTCTACGACCGGAAAAATGGATCCACGCAAAGAAATTTCGGTGGATGTGCGAAATTTAGTTATTAAACATAGAAATGAGAATAAATCATTTGGCGAAATAGCAAAATTATTATGTTTAAGCAAATCGACGGTGCAGGACATATTTAATAACTTTAAAAAATCAAATTCCATCGAGAGTAAGCTGCGCACTGGCCGTCCGAAGAAGCTTAACCGCGGAAACCTTTCATTCATTCGCAAAGAAATAGACCGAAATCCCAAAGTTCATGCTACTRAATTGGCCCAGGACATAGCTGAGAGATCCCAAATTGTTGTTCACCCACGCACAGTAACAAGGGCCCTGAATAATGAAGGATTTAACTGCAGAACTCCTCKTAAAAAGCCCCTTAAGAGTGAGAAAAACCGGAAAATTCGCTTAGAGTTTGCAAAAAAACATATAAATAAGGGAATTGACTTCTGGAAACGTGTTCTATTTACGGATGAGTTTAAATACAACACCTTTGAATACGAAGGGAACGCCAAAGTTTGGAGAAAACCGAACACTGCTATGAATCCCAAGCACCTAATGYCAACCGTGAAGCATGGCGGTGGCAATGTTATGGTTTGGGGAGCAGTTGCAGCCTCAGGAGTTGGAAATCTGGTATTTGTTGAAGGCATTATGGACCGCTTTCAATACAAGTCCATATTGGAAAACGATTTGAAACCATCCGTGGAAAAGTTATGCCTAGGAATGAGCTGGATCTTCCAACAGGACAATGATCCTAAGCATACGTCGCAGGTAGTAAAGGACTGGCTGCTGTATTATGCTCCACGACATCTGAATTCACCTCCACAAAGCCCGGACTTGAATGTAATAGAACACGTGTGGGAAATTTTGGAGCGAAAGATCCGAAAGCACGCTATTAGTGGTGCTCCAACTCTAAAAGAGAAGCTGCAAGAGGAGTGGCAGAAAATAACGCCGGAAGAGCTCGAAAATTTAGTAGCTTCAATGCCTAGACGGTTGCAAGCGGTCTTCGATGTCGCTTTATTTTATTTATATTTTTAATATTATTTCTTTTTTTTTTTAATTCGTACGTATATTTTTGTCAGTGGCTTTATTCAATTTTCTGTGAATAACTTTAAAAGTTAGTATTAGAGATATATATTATTTTATTATTTTATATACAATTATAAGATTCAAAACAAACCTGCATCATTACTTTTTTTTCAAATGTATTGGGACATTTAAATTTATGAAAAGGGGGTCGTACGTAGAGTTTTCTCCGCCACTGTAAGTCTCTTATCAATTCCATTCTACAAATATGAACGTTGACGAACGGAGATGACAATGTGCTTGGTGCATTCGACAGAGCTCTTTTCTTACAAGGCCCTTGTAGCCCTTCGCGAGAACAGTGAGTATTGAAGAATGTGGAACCATGAATCCAACGAATGCGCTAGTTAGACCATGTCATATGCATGAAAGACGAAAAGCTCTTCGATACAAGACTCATATGTGGACAATGGAAACAAGAGCGCCCATGCTTCCAATAGGAGGACTAAGTGCACAGAAACTTATTTGCATTTGTGATGTACAACTGACGTGACCTCCCTTCGGTTAGAAGCAACTGGGGAGGTTTTGTGTTCTCGGTCCTGACCTCACACGATTGTAGGAGCAAAGAAAAGAAATTCTTTCCATTATATACTATGGGACCTAGAATATCTTATTTCCCTATTAAAACTGATTTGAAGCTAAGCCGAATGAGGAAGATTCTCGAAGTCTATTGGTCTTTTGAGATATTCAGCTCGACACTTAATTTCTATTTCTTGTAAAGGATCAATAATTATTCTATTGTAAGTAATTTAACAACAAATAGGGTGACTGGAAGTACGTCTCAATCTACTGAATAACTATTCGGATTTCATCCGCATTTACAGCTCTTAAGGGTGACTAGAAGTGTTTCTGGGATGCACCGCTCATCCTTATTATGATCTCTCACGTTAACTAATTGTTAGACTAGAAACTACTGTTTGTTCTACGAAGTTGGGTTGGGCGGCAGTCTTCGACACTATCAAAGAACTACTTTTGGCTTGGGTTGAGCTTTAGATTGAAAGTTTTTCTAAGAATTTCCTCTGAACTATTATCATTCATTATCACAAAATTAAAGATGCTGCTTGCGTAGTTAATAAGGGTTTCGGAAAAATATACCTTGGTTCTTGAACTCTTGGAAAAGTACTTACCAATTTAATAAGCGATCAAATTTTACCAGGATTCAAATATTTTTTTTTTTGTATTTTAATATGCCGTTTCGTTTAAGATATTTTAGATTTATTATTTCTTGCACATTTCCAAATCTTAAAGGTCTAACTTGACTCACATGATGATTTATTAATTTTATTTAAAAAAGAAGAAGAAGAATATTGCAAACAGTGCAACATTGCTTTATATACAAGGCAAACTGAGCTACAAAGTAGCTTTCCACAAATAAAAAAATATATTAAAGCCATTTTAAAACTTCAAAGGCAATAAGTGCAGCAGGAGCACGCAAACGAGAACCCACTGGCTGCTCAGCTGCCAAGTGAGTAACTAAGGCGACTTAGTACAAAAATGGTGAGAAAAAAGTAAATAAAGCTTCAAAGCCATTATGGCAATAACGGCACTATTTTTGCCACATAAGTGCACATAAAACACGGCGGTTAGTAAGCTTTAAACTTTTTCTGCCTGTACACACACACATACACACGTGCAGCTCGTAAAAATGATGAATGGGTAGTGCAAAGGTGCGGACAGATATTAAAATTTGAATTTTAGTTTCGAAAGTTTACAGTTGGAAAGAAACTAGTACTTGCGGCAAGCTCAAGATGATATATTGTATCATTTAGTAATGATTTATCTCCAGCAAACACATTTCATTTGGCTAAATAATGAAGAGAGCTAACTTTATGGAAAAATAAAGGTAAAATTTGGAATTAGAATTCAACTATATATTTTTTTGCTTTTTTTGCTTGCCATAAACATGTCTCAAAAACTAAAAAGGAAGCCAAGAAAGGGAATAAAGTCTAAATGTAGTCTGACTTCATCCTCTTTCAATGAAACATATAGTGCTTTTCTCAAAGATCATATTTAGTTTCAAAATGAAAGAACTCTATAACTCTAAGTTGATAAGCATTTATTTATTGAAGGACTAAGTTCCAAAGCAATAAAAAAACATAATTGAGCATAATTGAAGGAGTACAGGCTGGCGAGTGCAGCACCTGAAATCTTAGGGTCGTTAACAGACGGAAAAAATGGAAATTTAATGATTGTAGACATTGACGTCATACGTAGAAGTCCACGCAGTAGAGGAAAGTTCTCTGAGTGCCACTCGCTTGGGGGATTCTTTTGTATATGTCTCAAGCAGCTCACCATTGGGTAGCCACAAAACATCCGTTTAATTTGAAGGCGAATGATCTCTCACAGGTTGTGCGCTGGGTTCGGTACCCGCCCTCTTTTGATAACGACCCCTCCAAACGTGTTATGGATTCCGATTTAAGGAAAGCACCTGGAATATCTCGTTTCTTAATTAGGAAGATGCCGCTGCCCAGCTGGTTGATGTCCTCGTTAGAGTAAACGCTAACATCACCGCCGTTCAAGAAATGCGATGGACGGGACAAGGACTGAGGCAAGTATGCCCTTGTTGCATTTAGGAGCGTAAATTCGGTGAGGCACTCGTGGTGGGAGAGCGACTCCGTCGCTTATTCCTGGCATTCACCCCGGTGGAAGCACGTCTAGCCACAATCCCCATAAAAGCGAAGTTCTTCATCATATCGCTGATTTGCTTCCACGCCCCGACGGAAGAGAAGGACGATGTGACCAAAGATGCCCTATATGAGCGCTTGGAGCACACCTACGAGATCTGCTATCAAAGTGGTGTTTGGCGACTTTAACGCCAGGGTGCACAATGAAGGCATCCTGGTACAACATTCGGTAAATTCAGCCTCCACGAGGAAATATCCCCAAATGGTTGACTAACATCGACTCGGACCAGCATCTTATTGCAGCCAAGATTCGCACCCGCCTCTGTGCAGCAAAAAACGCACGTCAGCAGCACAAGAAAGGATCCACGTCGAGAATCTGCAATCACAACGAGAGCCAAACAATTTCTACTCTACTTAAACTCCTGTTCTCTGAGAGCACGCATTAGCAACTCGGTATAAGGGAACTGTATCACGGAATTTCAAGCTTCTTATGTAAAGCTTCAAACGAAACCATTGATTTCCAGAAAAGGTAGGCAGTCAGCTACCTCGCAACGTTACAATCGCCCACAACACAATTTATCTCATAGATACCGAGAGTTGAATAGGGAAGCGAGACGCATTTGAGGGCAAAAAAAATGAGAGACCGGAATCAGCTGGCGTGCTGTTGTTAATTCAGCTTTAACTCGGGGTCTACGCCAGTAAAGAAGAAGACTCTTTCATCCAGTTCGGGAATTTGGTGCTTGTTAAAATGTTAGGGTTATGAAAACTTTTTTATTTTAGAATTTTGACCTCGAAATACTACGGATGATTACCGCCCGCCTTTTCAGTCCTGGAGGAGTCATAGAGTTTTCGATGTCTTCTTGTAGTTTCGAATGGTTGAGTTTGTCAAAGACTTTCGCCATGTTTATTTTGACCGGAAGGCAGTGAATGATAAAAGTAACAATTCTTTGCGGAATTGAAGTTCGCCAATGATTAAGTCCATAAGAATGGGTAGTGCGGTAAATATACTTTCAGTAAACTCTGTGAAACCCACCAATTTAGCTTTGTTAAAGTTAATAAAGTTGTTGTTGTCCACCGAAATAAAGACGGTGGTTTCTCAATCGAAATGATTATGGGCGAACTAGCTAAGGCTATGCTATTTACTATATCACCGCTAGCAACGATAATTCCAGGCATGCCCATAATTTTAGTGGAGGATTTCGATGTCTAACTGTTTCTTCAGATACATGAAAAAAATAACTTTACTCTTCGGCCTTAGAAATGTCTTTTAAAATTTATACAATTCATTCATAAATCAAATAAATCTAAAAGTGCTTATGAAAGCCCTCGGAACCAACTCAGTAAATAAATAAGTTACTTTGTAATCTCCGCTCACAAAGTATAACATTCTACTCATGTCATACTACTATTAAAATAAAAATATATAACCTAGAAACATTCCAAAACTTTATACATTTTTATCTAATTTTATGAATGCAACAATGTTCTCTTTTTTTTTGTTGTTGGTGCAAAACAGCGGAAGAAAACTACTCAAACTGTCACCAGCCGAAAATCTGTCAACGCGATATTGCGCAAGATTTATGTGGTGACCCAGTTCCGTTTGTTGTCGCCGCTATTGTTGCCACCAGCGGTTACCAGCGAGTCAACTACCATATTACAGCCACATGTGGATTGAACACGAGTGCACATGCACTTGAATTGCTTTTATAGCCGCTAGTCAGGCGACTAGTGGAGCAAACGAAAATCGTGATATGAGCGCATGCAATATTTTTTATGGATTTTTCGTACAACATGTTCGTAATCCGCGTGATGAAGAGAGAGATTGTGTTAAATTGCAATATAAACAACCCTTGTGAGCTTAAATAATTTATACATAAAGAACATGACATGCAAAGGTACATATGTTTGTGTGATATATATGGTATTTTTTTATATTTATACCCTAAACAGGATATATAAAATTTGCTATGAAGTTTGAAACATCTAGAAGGAAACGTCGCAGATCCTATAGTCTAAATATGTACATATAAATGATCGAAGTGACGAGCTGAGTCGATTGCGTCCTTTCAGAAGCAAGTCTCTCAGTTTTAAAGCACAAACGTTGTTCCGAACACACCGCTATAACTTATAGTTGCCATACTAACCCACGGATCGAAGTCAAAAGAAATAAATATATATTAATATACCATTTTATGCTATAAAAATACCCAGTGAAGGTTATTACGAGTATTAGCTTCGGTGCAGCAGAAGTTATTATTTCTTCTTAATTTTCTCTCTTTTTTCAGAAAAATTCTCAGTGTATTTCACATTAATTCAATAACTGTCACTTAAATCATTGTAAATGAAAATCAATAATGCAAATATAAATTAAATGTAGGTATGTATGCATATACGTACGTATATGACAACACAAAATTTCCCCCAAACCTTATAGCCTTTTTTAACAATTGCAGTCGGCACGAATTTCCATAATTTCCTTTTTTTTTTTTGTCTGTCTGTAAACTTTTCCACTTTACACGAAATTCCTTTTAGCGAAAGTTGCCGTCGACATTCAACACGAATTTTAATATTAAATTATATTTTATGTGATTGCCCGTTAAGTGGCGGTGTGTTAGCGGCGTAGTGTAGGTAAACGAAAGGTGTAAAGGCCTAAGGGTAAAGTAAGCAATAAATTTGTGCCGAACCTTTTGGGTAAAATAATGAAAAGCAAGAAGAAGAAGACAGGTAATGAATCAGTTATTTAAGTACAGCGCAGTTATAAATATCGGAGCTGAGTTTTTTGGCGATTTGTTTGTAAATAGTTCATTAAAGAAATCACAGAAAATGGAAAACGTGGAAAATATTTGTGACTGTCTAGATTTTGCAGCATATCTAGAGTTAAATGCCATCAAAATAATGACAAAGAACTATTGACTGAATTTAAATCAATTTTGATGAAAGTAAATTGTACAATTTTGTAAGATTTCGGAACAAAAAATATCGAAAATGTATCACTTTTTAAGTATAAACTTCTAACAATAGTTTTAGGAAAAGAGTAAAAAAAATTTAGCTAAAAAGTTTAAGTTATTAAAAAATAATCTGATTAAAAAGAAACTATATAAATGATAGATTCGTTTAAGTGAAAAGGAACAATACTTAACAAAACTCCAAAAAGCATAAACATTTTAACGAGTTATTTTAAAAACAAAAGGGCTGATTTATTAAGAGTTACTCCATCTCGCGTGAAGTACCCCCCAGCTCAGTATTATCTGCACTATTACCTCATGTATGGCGGGGTGCTAAGAAGACTGCAATCAGAAGATGTAAAACTAATAGCATATGCGGACGATGTCATGGTGGTAGCAGTGGCTAAGCAATTAATGGACGCTATGGTTTTCTTCTGTGAGGCTGGAACTGGCTAAGCACAAAATAGACGTTTTGCTCATAAGCAAAAGGAAGGTGGAAGGTGGAGAACTAATAGAGTTCTCTAAAAGGGAGCTCGAGGTAACCTCACAAGCGCAGCTCAAGTGTCTGGGAGTAATATTGGACTCCAAATGAAAATTTACTGAAATGAAATTTACTGTGGGACGGCATTTCAAACTCTTTACGTACAGCCGCAACCGAAACCATTGGTTTTCGGAAAGTACAAAAGAACAGCTGGTACGACGAGGAGT
>NW_017534852.1:552614-553987 GCF_001853355.1 Bactrocera latifrons
TAATTGGCGCCACGTAGCGAAAAGAAGAAACGACTGGCGCGCTGTTGTTAACTCGGCTATAATCGCGTAAGCGGTGTCTACGCCAATCAAGAGGAAGAAATGAAAATTTATGGAAAACCTAGCGCAGACTTCGACAATTATTAGCCAGTATGCCTCCTATTGACATCCAGGGAGATGAACTCGAACGATTATATCAGCTATCAGTGCTTAAAATAATATCAGCAAAGCCAGAGGAGAGGAACAAGAGCATTAAAATGTGGCATTACTCATCCAAACTGCGCTGGACCCACAGACTTATGTCTGGATAGACAGACGACATGGGGACTTGGATTTCCATCTGATCCAGATACTTAGTGAATATGGCTGCTTTATAAATTCCATAATGACATTAGTTCAAACTGTCCGACGGGTACAGAGTATATAGAAGACTAAGAAACATGTATTATTTTATTATTCGCGTTTTAAATGCAAGGGAAAACTTAACATCACAATCGATGGTAATTTTATGGTCGATAAATTTACGACACTCATGTGTCAGTCGAATGAGAAATGAAAAGCTGTTAGTGAAGCATCTGATTACAAAATTGAGAATTTTTCAGCAGGTTAGGCATCTTTCAGTCCACACAGTAGAGGATACTTAAATGTCTTGTCACTCCTATGAAAAAAAAGCAAAAACTTAATCGGTTGTTCCGTGGGAGAGTCTGGAGTTAGGAGAAGATTAGATTTATCGGATTAAAGTGCAATCCGGCTTTTAATTCGTTCCTTTAGTATAAAAAATGAACAAAGCATGACTAGTGTTCTTTACAGCCATTAAATGAGAATACATTAGTTCGAATTCAAGGTTTATTGCGACTATACTAGCGGCTTGACTTGCTGATCGCGTCCGATATATTTAGCATTCTCTTTTTAAGAACCTTTAATTTGTATTTTTAAGCTCATAGAATAATACTCAAGTGCACATACTGCAACAGGGTTTGCTCTCCTGTAAAAGTTTTTGGTATTTGAGAAGAGCTTTGAATTGATAGTGATTTGTATGAATCTGATATGCTAAATATTTAATTAAAAGACTGCTTAGGGATTCTCGACTATGATACCTAATATTTTTAAGATTAATGAATACAGTAAGAACAACTATTTTCTTTTGTGAAAGAGCCACACCTTCAGTTTTAAAAGTATGAGCTAAGGATAACTACTGCAAGCTCATACAATACATTTTTATAGACAAAAGAGAGCCAAGAGAGTAGCTTCAAAATTCTACGAGATATCTGAAATATTGCTCAGCGCTACACATGTTTTCGATGTAGATATCTTATTTGTAAATCCAAAATTTCTTTAAGGTTCACAACCTTTCAACCTTTTTTTTTTTTATTTTT
>NW_017534852.1:554099-557972 GCF_001853355.1 Bactrocera latifrons
ATAAAACTTGGTATAATAATAAGTTATTTTATGCTAAGAATAAACGTCAAATACATATGGTTATTTTGATTGGGCAGCTATACAAGCAGGACTTGAAAAGTTCTATACCTTCAAATTTACTCTTTCTCATATGAATTTATTTAAAATAAATATTCTTTAATAATATCTTTAAAAGCAAACGTTCTACGTTATCGAAATTTTCACTTGTCCGGCCAATGCCTATGCGATTGACGCTCTAACACTGTTTGGATTTTTGAGCAGCAAATTAATTTATTTTATTCATTTCTGAAGCAACATCTTCATAATCAATGCTGATTGCGTTAAAAATATGTTTTTTTTATTAGGTTCCCTCAGTTTTGTGATATCGATCCGAGAATTTGCACATGAAATTTGCTCCCCAAAAAACTAATTTGCCGAAGCTTACGGTCTACTAAAGCATATAGCTGTCATACAAATGTTTCGATCGACATCAAGTAATCATATGTAAAACTTTATTAATTTAACAAATTATATTTTCGAAATTCGGCATACATTATTGCTCATACTATATTATAATTTACAAACATATTATTCAGATCGCAACACTCTAGCACAGAGCTGTCGTATATACTGAATAATAAAACAAAATAAAGATCTTCTGAATGCCTTACTTGACCTTAAGAAACCTATAAAAGGATTTTTGTTACTCAATATTAAAACGCCTTCAACTTCCGTTAAAAAATTGACGAAGTAAACCCAAGATTATCGTGGTGTAATTCGAAAATAATTACTCCATAATCTCCATATGTGAGAAAAATTGTTCCATTTCCTTAACTTTAATGCTGAAATAAAAAAAAGTAGTAAAATATACAAACAACCCTGCAAAACTATGCTGCAATCCTCACAATTTATACTAATATTGACAGAAGAAAAAAGTTTGCTTAAAACTGCGCCACTCTATGTACATTACCATTACAACTCCACTCATGTTGCCGCACCGTGTGCACTTCAATACAATTCACTGCACTGCCAAGTTTGCATATTTGTTTGCTTTATATTTGTGTAACGTGGCGTATACGTGACTTGTGCCGGCGCTTTCGGCTTGAAAATGGAATTTGAAATCACTCATACGCACTGCATGACGCGACATGACACACACACACACATGAGCAGGCAAGAGGGGGGAATAATTTAATTGACATTTTTGTTTTCAAACAGGGAAACTAAAATTGGCGTACGGCAGAGATTACACAATCCAGAAATATGTTCATGTTTTAATTTGAGAAAATAAAATAATGGAAAAGTGGAATAAAAAGAAAGTTTTTAAGGGAACAGAAGGTAGCGTATATGCTCATAATTAAGTTTGAAGGCTATATATGTTTGTAAACCGAAATGACAATTAGAAGCTGAGAAATTTAATTTACCAGCTCCTTTCACTAGTAGGCCTAATTTTCATCAGCTTTTGCTTTTAAGTAGCGACCAAAAATAATTACCGTTAAATGAATTTTCAACTGCCAAGAATCTTTTATATTACATTCGTCGTAATTACGCTAATTAAAGTTAGCAATGTAGATTACAAAGAGAACAAAGCGAAAGAGTGAGCTGTGAGCCTCTTGGGCGGGCAGAGGTAAAAATGGGGAGAGAGAGTAAGCATAGTTTCGCTTAAAACTATGCTAATGCGAGAAATTTAATTAGCAAAGTTGATTTCCCAGCACAAAGTAACACAAAGCAGTACTAGAATGTTGGAAGCTAAGCAAAGCAAAACTTTGCAAACTCTGTTTTGCTTCTTTGCTTAGCGTTCAGTTAAAGTGTAGCTAAGAAATAAAAGTATTATTTTACTTTGTGTACGGACTTGTTATGTACGCATTATTTTTCAAATTGAAGAGAGTTTGCTTTTAGGAATTAAGACTAAGAAAAAGGCATTTATAAAATGAAAAAAACCACGTTACAAAATGCGCCTTCGTATCAAATGTAACTTGTTAATTTTGCTGTTACTTCCTAACCTTAATATTTTGACAAGATAGCAGTATTTAAATATAGAGAAAAACTATTAATTGGTAATCCATTACAAGAAATGGAATCACATAATTTTGACTGACCGTTCATTGTACCTAGTTATACGCCTGATGAATGGCAGGAAAATTTCCATTTTTCAGATCAAATTTCCTTCAAAATATTCTTATTTTGAGTTAATACAATAATTCTTACGTTCCATACAGTGTTTCAGTCCCAGCAGATATTAACTACAATGTCTTCAGATAATTTTTGGCTTCTCGCTTTCGGCTCATTTTTGAATCACTGTTCGCTAGATTGTTGGACTGTTCCAATATTATTCTCATACTCATGTCAAAACGATGCATATTTCTTTAATCTTTTCGATGTTATCACTAATAAAAGTGATATATGGGTGACTCCCATGTAGCAAGTTTTCGATGACTTCACGATTTTCCTGAAAACTTTTGAACACTCAAATACTTGTGTTCGGGAAAAGTAGACATCTCCACACACTTCTGCAATATTTTCAATGATTCCGTACTCGTGTTTCTATGGGAAAGGCAAAATTTAAGCAAATTTGTTGCAAACATTAATTGTTGCTATTCAGGCAAAAAGTATTTATCGATTCGGTTAGCAAAGTCAAGATATATGTAATATCCCTAATTCAGACAAAGTTGTAAGCCATCGAATGTCATTGTATAAATCTTCCTTGGTTTTTTATATTTTGTTTTAGGTGTCATTCACAGATAAGGTCGGAATCATTGAATAACTAGGGAGGGTACAGAAAGCAACCATATATATATGAGAGACCCTCGTGGGATCATCTTTGTAAATATTAATCATCGTAAATCGATGTACTTTATTTTTTACGTACTGGAGAAAAAAGAAGTGGATTACTTATCAAATCGATGTTTTAAGTGCTCCAGATTGCAGTTGTTTCAGTCGATGTGCGAGAGTTTTCATTGCCGTGTGAAGAGTTATTCGTCTTCAGCGGTTGATTTTTAAAAATTTTTACAAGGCAATTGTTTAAAAAAAGTTATTGTGTACCACTCAGAATTCACTGTTCTGCATTATTCTAGTACGATTACGACATGTTCAGTTTCCAAAAACAAAAAAAAAACAAAACAAAAAAAGAAAACATGAGGCAACCGTTTGGACGTGTTTCGGGTGCAAACAAATTTTGCTAGATTCGGCTCAATTTGAAACACCCTCACTCATACCTATAAGTCCACAATTCATCATCTCTCATGATACCATAGATGTGTTTCCAAGCATTTAGTATTTTTTAAATATTTCTGCCGACCAAACGACACAATTTTTTGGAGCGATCGACAAACTGTGTGGGACACAACGTGTACAAACATGACGATCTTGCATTAACAGCTTCCATGTAGAATCAATAATTTCCAGAACAACAACTGATTTTGGACGATCTTCACAAAACTCAGGTTGGAGTGATCTACGACTTCGATTGAATTCACCATACCATCGATAAGCACTTCAAAAATAGTAATGTGAGTTCATCACTTTGATGAATAATGTTAGGACATTTTTCTTTAACTTACTACTAACCAAACGTATTAGTAACTATCGAACTGCTTGAAGAACAGAATTTAAGAAAATCTTTTAATTAAATTTTTTTTTATGAAATTGACTATTTGGTTACGAATAATTTTTAAAATTTCCAGAAAGACTTCGTTTTTATACTCTTGCAATATATTGCTACAGAGTGTAATAGTTTTGTTAATTTAAGGGTTTTATGTATCACCTACAACTAATTCTGTTAGATATAAGGATATATTGTTTGTCAAAAAAGTCTTGCGGTATTTTCGCTAGTTGGCGCTGAGAGCGCGTAGTTCTAGTTTTATTCGTCGCATCGGGTCATGCTATACCTTTTTG
>NW_017534852.1:558197-560643 GCF_001853355.1 Bactrocera latifrons
ATGGTTTCAACGTTTTCGTTCTGGTGTAGAACTCCGGAAGGAATGTCGTCATCAAAAAAATTTCAATAAAAATACCGCAAAAATACCGCAAGACTTTTTTGACAACCTAACATAATACTATATCTTGATTAAACTTCGTATATATAGTATATATTCTTTGTCAAAAAAAAAAAAAAAAAAAATTATCGACAAGTTCGTAGAAAGGCGTAATCGGTATACTGCCACGGCTACAAAAGGAACATCTACAAAGTGTCATTGCACAAATGATCGTAGTAGAAAGGAGTACCTGTGCGCTAAAAATTTTAAATTTTAGTCCTACACTCTATTTGGTTTAGTATACATATCTCTCAAGGCGTTGAAGCCAAAACAATTTAATGCGCTCAAGATAAATTTTATTGTAAAATTAATAAAATCGGATCAAAATCCCACTCACTCCACATATAAAAGTACTGTTATAAACTACTAAAAAACCCAGAGATTTTATAATGGGCGAGACACCGCCTCCTTTTAAATGAAACCACATATAGCGGGACCTGCTTAACCGATTTCAACCAAATTCGGTATATGACATTATTTTAATATTCTTATGTCACAGTGTGTGTCGGACTATATCCACGCCTTATGTTCATACAAAAAAATTTTTTATTAAATTTTATTATTTCACTTTCCAATAAACACATCAAGAGGTCATCAATATAACGACTTAAACCATGTACGTATGATACCTTATGACCAAAAATTGTATAAATCGAACTAAATCTGTTCAGGATCCTAGGTACTGAATCCCAGTACCTATATTTGACTTTTGACAGAAAATGTCGGTTAGTGTGTGAGATAAATCAGTGAAATTCAGAGGAAATGTTTTCCCAATAATGGTAATATCTGTGTGTCTAAAATGGATTTAATCGCGTCAATACTTCCTTTAGCCCGCATATATAAAATTTTTCGAACTCCCAGGTGATTTTATACAGCATATATCGACTAATATGTTAGTTATCATAATAAAATTAGGAGGTCGTGTTTTACTATTAGCAGTGTGCATAAAATGAAACCTTGGGAGCATTTTATTAGTCTTGGGCATTTCAACTAGTCATTCTGGTCAATACTATCTCCTATATTTCTAATATAAGAGAGATAAACTTTTTTAATATTAACTGATCATATAATATTGGATATACCTGTTATAGTTTAATGTCAAAAAAAAAAAAAATTTAAAATTGATCTACGAATTAGCCAAATAGTATAAATAGTAGTATATTCGTTTTTCTAAATAACGCCATGTCAAATATGCCTTTCGGTACATGAGTTATATATATATGTATGTATAAATGTACATATATAAAATTGCTTGGTTCTGGTAAGTTTCAAGGGCATGAAATGTTCGGTTCCACCCGAACATAGCTCCAATATTGCAATATTGTGGGCTAGCAGGGATGCTGTAGTTTTCCGACCGAGTGTAATCAGGTGGTCTGAGACTTGTTCGTAGTGTACAGTAGATCCCGCAGGAGGGTGAGGTTGACGACAGCAATAGGCTATGTTATTGCATCTTCAAACCCATATGCTTTATTTTTTTTTTTTTATTAGCTAATAGGCCCTATTGAATCTTTTTAGTGTCAACATAAGCATCTTTGAACTCATAAAATTGTTTATCTGTTTCAAAATCAAAGTCATCAATATTTCTAGTTCGGTCACTCGGATCAATTCAAAATTTCGAAAGTGCTACAAAAAGTAAGGAATAAATATTTTGAGCTGTTGTTGTTGTTATTATTATAGTGTCCTAAATTTCCTAAATTTCCCCCCAATTTAGTTCTCAGGATGATCACTTATTAATCATTGATCGCAAAGGAATAGCGTTATTTTCCTACTATATAGAATTTGCTACTTTAAACTAATAAAATAATATTTTCATATTTAAATTTAAATGAAGTTTTCTTGTAGAGCATTAAAATTAAAATATTTTTTTGTTTTCCTTTTGACTTTTTTTAATAATAATTTTCCCTAGACGAAAAATTATTTCAAACTAACTGTTCTTATGCAAACAACAAACTCTGCATTATTATCTTCTTCACAGTCTTTAATTATTTACAAACAACAGACGCAAGCCCATAAATATTTACTTGAGTAAAAATATATTCATCATCAGTGTGAAACCACAAACAATTACTCACACATGCAATTATAGCAATTTATGCAAAGCATGAAATTATTTCTATGAGAGTTATATATATATGTATGTGTGTAAGTGTGTAAATTAGGATGAACCTAAACTTAACGATTTTTTGGGTTAAAATGAATCTGTATGGAAAGGAAATTATATACCTAATAGGAAAAAATTACGATCAACCACAACACGTGCGGGATGGGATAGATACCGAGAGTTGAAGAGGGAAGCGAGACGCATTTGCAGACAGAAAAAGAAAGAGGCCGAAATGCGTGAGTATGAAGA